>NC_051221.1:38213798-38261138 GCF_015220715.1 Pygocentrus nattereri | reverse complement strand
GTTCTACATAAAAACCTTTGTCTTCACTTAAGAACCATCTTTTGTAAGAGTGTGAACTATAATCTGTGTTAATGCCACTCATCTAATTTCTCTTTAACTGCTATAAGAAGCAACTACCAAAATGTAAAAAACTTAAACTGTTGTGATGTGTGATGAAAAAGAACATGATGTTAACGACTGTGTTCTTTCTGTGTTTGTCTCATTATTTCATCTTAAACTAGATCTCCAGTGGATCCATCTGATCTTCTATGCCACATTATTGAGGATTTTGTCAGTGATGTGAAAACAGCGATGGAGGAATCAATCTGCAAGGTTGCCTCCTGTAAAGAATCCTCATGGACCAAGGACTGGAAGACAACGTGCAGTCTACTGGCTAAAGAGATGTTGAAAACTCTGGAGGGCAAAATGACACATTCTTAACCGGCGAAGACAAGACATCTGAGGAAGAAACAAGACGAATCTGAATCAGACACAGAAGCTCTGACGGGTAAGATAACCGTGGTGGTGTGTGATCACCTGGATGGAAACGGCGCTGAAAGAACTGATCACAAAACCAGTGATCTGCTGAGGGTCACCGCTGAAAGGCTCATCCAGACTGCCTCGACTTCAGACTTACAGAATAGCGTCTTTGTGGATTGCAGGAAGCAAAACGTTCAACTGCCACCTGAGGAGCTCCAGTCAAAAGCCACCAGGGCTGTAAGTCAACTCCTTCTCAGTAGTCTTTTCAGTGAAACAGACCTGGACTCAATGTTAGAGGCAATGGCTCGCTCAGGGTTCCCACCTGATTTGATGAGAAGTCACCTGGATGCCACGTCTAGGGACATTGTTAACATGATTCAAGGCAAAATCAGGAAAGCTTACCATCCTCTAAGCAGCAACACAGCTAAGGACTCTGTGGTGAAACACATTTTTCACAGAGTTAATGAGGAGGTGAGTGTGCTCTTCAAGGGGTTCAAGCAGATAACAAAGAAAAGTAGTACAGAGCTTCAACAAAACACTATACCCTCATCAAGTGCTTCACAGACCTCTCTATTAGAAGATCTCACCAATAACCAAACACTGAAACCAGCAGAAACTTTACAGACAGAGGACAGTCAAATACCTCCAAGAACCCAGGCTGATATAGATTCTTGCACGGATGACATCATTTACAACGTCCTGGATTTGTACAAGAAAGAGGTCCAGCTTTTTGAATCCAGCTCACCTGACGAGTGTAAAGTCATCAAGTCTACAAGTCTAAGTTCAAGTGATCATAATGATGAGGGTGTTTTAGAAAAGCAAAGAACCCATGAGTTTAGCAGCTCCGACATCGTCCCAGTCCTCTACCAGCCTGAAGTCAACACCTCAACACTCAACTGAAGGACTTCTAACTAAGGCCATTCAGGTGGTGAGTGACAGTCTGGTGAAAAGTGAATCACAGCAGGTTTCCGTTTGTGCCTCAACATCATCTAAATCTTCCTCCAGAGATTTACACAGTGCTGCTGTAGATGTTGCAGGAATTATCGTTGATGCCTTGGATGAACTCGTTGAGTCGAGTGTGATTACTAGCAAAAGTGACTTTGATACTATAATTAGGTCACTTGTTGCACTTCCAGTTGAGCCATCTACTAATGTGCTAAGGACTTCTGACGTTTCAGTGAGGGGGTCTCATTTAGCCCCCTTGAACTTGTTTGAAGGAGTACGAGGTTACCTTCAGGCTCTTTTCATGACTTCTTTGGAGAGACAGAGAATTTGCTCCACACAGGGTGATTTGCAGCTCTCTACAGTCCAAAGTGCTTCCCACATGGATGATCTCACTGTTAAATGCACTAACAGCATTATTAGTGAGGTTGTCCATCTTTATGACTCAGAAGTATCCCCTGAATGTCAAGCACCAACAGGAGATGAAGACTCACTGGAAATAAATGACATATTTCAGGGTTTGAGAGAACTTGCCAGATCTAGTAGATCCTCATCCAAGCCTAAAGCATCAGGCAGGGATCTCGGAGAGTGTAAGAACAGGCCTTTCCCTGAACTTGACTCTGATTTTAAAGACACTGCACTTGACTGTATGTCGTCACAGCGTTCTGTTGAGAACCTTTTCAGTGCTCAGTTCCAGAGCAAAGCAACACAGACTGTTGGTGAAATACTTCTAAAAAGTGTAGAAAAACTTTCTACCTCAAGTTTCACCCAGTCATTGAAGTCCTCCTCCAGCTCAACCATTATTCAGCCTGTCTGTTGCAACCTCTTCCATATCCATTCACGCCCAGTCTACAGCTTCAGATATCATCAGAAGCTTTTTGAAATACTTGCAGAAGTGTTGCTCTTCTAAGAGAAAGGAAAGTGCGCCCTCTGCTTGTCACAGCATATATAGACATGTGCAGAAGAAAGTTTTTGGATTTCTACTGGGGCTCCAGATGTCATTTTTAGAAAGAAGTGGGATTTCCACACAAGATCAGCCTGCAGGAGGAGTAGAGTTGGAATATGAGGGTGTTGTAAGGGTCACCTCCTCATGTAACTTCAGAAAGAATCCAGATTCATTTAGACTCTTATACGAATGAGGTGATTGGAAAAGTTGTGGAGTTATACAAGAGTGAGCAACTTGTGTCAAGCTCCTCTGAAGTGCCTCTCCACATCTCACCATCCCTTCCAGAACAGCCTTTCAGACTGAGGACTGTAAAGAGTAAGAGCTTCCTGACTGATGCTGTTAAAGTAGTGAGTGATGTTTTAGTCACAAAAGCATCCTCACAGAGTTCAAGTCTCTTTTTGGATTCTTCTAGACAAACATCTTCTTCACCAATTATGTCTACAGCCTCAAACGATTTACAAAATGCTGCTCTGTCTATTGCAGAGGAGGTTGTTGATGCTTTAGACAGATATGTTGAGTCTATGCATTCAGCAATGGCAATCACGAACAACATCTGTGAAATATTGAGTTGTCTCAATACTCTCTCACACATCTCTGTCTCCAGCATCCCTGAAAACCCTGACGCATCTGAGAGGATGGTTTATTCAGACCCCTTCTTCATCTTTAGGAAGGTGAGAAATCTTCTTAATTTACAAAAGTCTTTTTATGGATGCAAAACCTAAAAAGACTTCAGAGAGAATTCAATCCACATCAACCACCTCCCACCACAGCATGTCTACAATTTCTAGAAAAGCTCCAAGCTCATCACTCTGTGCTGTGTCAGAGAGAACTGCTGACCCTGAGTATGACATCATTCAGAAGTCTGATTCTTCTGCTGAAACTGTAGCAGTCCCCCAGCCTCAGTCTCTCCAACAGATGAACCAACTGCAACATCTGATTTCTGATGAAACCATATGATGTCATGCAGATAGATTAATCAATTTTGAGGTTCTCAGATATATAAAAGGACAATCATACATTTGGAAACATTCCTCGGCTCAGTTCTAGAAACATCTTGGGTGAGGAACAATTTGCTGAGCGACCCAGTCCAAGTTCCTTCATCACTAGTCCACGCTTTTGTAGATGAATCAGTTAAGACCTTACTCCTACACTTGCTAAGTCTGAACTCTGCATCTTCACATGCAACTGATTTACCAGGTACAAGTGGAGGTTCTAAAGGCCAGGAGAGACATTCAGACAAGTCAGCTGGCTCACAAAGCAGCTTCACTGATGCAGAAAGCCGTTTGACTAAGGTGCTCACAGACTTACAGAGCAAAATAGAGGATTCTCTGTCATTGTTCGTGGACTCCGAGCAAACTAAACCTGAAAGGAGTCATGATGTCTCTCTACTGGACTTTAACTCACCTGCTGTGTTACCCACAACGTCAAGCAGGGCTGACAGTAAACTGGTGAAAGCGACATTGGATAACAGCATCTCTAGCCAGGATTATGAAACCTACTCTTCCAGCTCCAGGCCACTGAATGACCACCATTCCTTGGATCCAAACCCTGTGGTTGTGAAAAGGAGCAGTCGAAGATTTCGTGTCATTGTGTGTAAAACAGCTCCTATCTTCAGTCCTGGAGTAAAGGTAGTGGACTTTTTTATTTATTAATAACTGGATAATCAGAAATCAATCAATACTAATCATATGAGTTCCTACATTCTAAAATACTGTGTTAAATATAAGACGTATGCTAATGTTAATGTTGATTTTTTTTCTGTTTTATTTGTTGAATGTTTGATCATCTAGAAATCAAGTAAAGTTTTTCCTGCTGACATGATGTCTGGCCATCAACAGTGTACCTCGTCCTCTGGAAAGCTTCAGAATTGTAAGTACTCGAATCAATACACACAGAGCCCTTACTTCACAGTAGACGTACTCATACCAGTATTTCATAAGCTGAGCCTCACAGTGTTGCTCTTTTATTCTTCACATGTAATGTAGAATATAATAGAATTAACTGGGTGTTGACTGTTTTGTC
Organism: Pygocentrus nattereri; assembly: GCF_015220715.1. Classification (NCBI taxonomy): domain Eukaryota; kingdom Metazoa; phylum Chordata; class Actinopteri; order Characiformes; family Serrasalmidae; genus Pygocentrus; species Pygocentrus nattereri. The sequence continues at coordinate 38,256,769 of NC_051221.1, read as the reverse complement.
ATTTTCTGTTGTTCTGATTTATCTTTCACAGCTTCACAGAGAGAATCAGCCTTCAAGAAAACACGCCAACGTCTGTGCAGGATCTTCACGCCCATCCGTAAAGCACTGCCCAGCCCTTTCCATTGTATGACCCAGTCATCTTAAGCACTTAGAAGAGTTTAGCTGCACCCTTAATCTAACACACCCGATCTAGATAATGAAGACATTCAGGAGCACCTGAACATTAGAACCAGGTGTGCTGGATCTTAAATCTATAGGGTGGTAGATCTGCTGAACCATGATTGAGCACCCTTGATTAAAATTGTGTTGATTGATTAAAAATAAAGGCATTGCAGCCATGCCATGTGTGTTTTTTATATTTGATATATTCTTCTTCTTATGATTATTATTATTGTTATTATTAATATTATTATTATTATTAGTTTGGGTAATATATAGACGTCCCATTCTTAAAGCAGGCAGAAAAGTTTTGCCTTTCATGGCAAAAACAATGCAATAATAATCTGGAACAGGTCATGAAATTCACTTCCAAAGATTCATGGAGTGCACTTCAAAGGAGTGAGTGTCATAGTGTAGTAGTCTAGGAATGATCTGTTTAAAGTAAGTGCCACTTGGTTTAATATTTTCTTTCATAATACAGTCAACCTAGAACATTTTTAAGCCTCATGTGAATGAAGTAGTTCAATGTGTGGTAAAAGAGTAGTAAAGAAAGGGAACTTTCATCATGGTCAGGGCATTCCAGGACCAGCAGCGGGAAATACTGGTATAGCTGTATATCAGTACAAAGCATGTGTATATGTGTATGTTTATATGTTGTTTGCAGGACTCCAGTGGTGGAGCGCTCCAGTGACACTCTGAAGTTCAATATTCCAAGTAGAAATCAAGGAAACACAAGAGTTTGTCTGGAGAGAGCAGATGGCTCTACCAACGCTGGCACCACATGAGTCCCATCCGACCTAGCCTAGAAACACCTGGGCCAGGCAGAGTGGTGTGTTAAGATTCATTTTTTTGCCTTATCTTTTCAAAGTGACACTAATTCCATCACTTGGTTTAATCTTGCAATAAAATCAGGACTGTTCTCATTAAAGATTAATTACTATGGCACAAATATGTATTGTGTAGCAAGTACTGGAGGCTGGGAAGAGTCTGTTGACCAATCAGAGCACATTCGGCTCATCAAGAGGTGGGGCTTAAAAACACAGGAGCTCAAAACGTGTTTTTGGTAATTCTATTATAGTCGACCTCAAAAATAAAGTTATGAGCATTTAAAATGAGCATAATAGGTCCCCTTTAAGAGACAGTCAGTTGAACCTCTCACTAAAAAGTGGGCCAGTATCTACACCTACTTCTTTTTGTCCCACATTTTTCATTCTGCAGTCTCAAAGAGACATGTGACTACAATGATCTGGAATTCGGCATCTTTTTGGGATGAGGGCAGGGACTGGATGGCCCTCCTGGAGTTCAAAAGATCCTATTTGCCACATCTTGTGGTTCAGCCATGCTCTCCTGCAGCTGCTGTAAGTAGTTGATTCATCTTTAAAGGGAGAACGTAGCTCAAACCTGGCCTGTGTTCATATCCACACTCTCCACCAGCTGGGAGCCATGAATATAGAATACGCCAACAAAAGTTAGATGTTAGCTGCTTCTCTATAGAGGACTACTTTCTTAAGGAAAAATCAAGGATACTGACGCAGGAAGGTGAAATGTGTAATGGGACAAAAGGTGGCATGCAAGGGAGGTTCCATTTGAATTACAGTGGCTCTTGCTGCTGTATCAGTAAAAGCTTGTTAAGGCTTTAGTTATCTGTATAAGAGAAAGACAAAAAAAAAAAAAAACAGAAAGAAGACTACGAAGAAGAAAAACAGGGTACAAAGTTAAAATTATCCCAGATTTTACATTTTCATTACTGAAACTGTAAGTTGTTATAAATTGACCTTTGCCTCTTCTGCATAAGCCAGTATTTTAATTTAATGTCTTTGCACAGCGTCATTTAAGACGGCATAATTACTGACATAGCAGAAGGTAAAATATTCCTACAATAGTTGAATCTATAGAAGTGCTCATTAGCAGAAAGACCTCATGATATACATATATATATATATGCATATACATGTTACACGGAATGTAATGGCACTAAATAAAACACAGTTGTAAACAACTGTTTTACTTTATTATTGTTTCCTGATTCAAATCAGAGCTGTTTCTTATTTTCACTGTTCTCCTTAGTTTATCTGTTGCTGATCAGTGTTGGTGAATTTTCTACAATTTTAGAAATGGAACAGAGACATACACAAACAGTTTCTTCTGTGTGCAAGATTCCCCATGTATTCCTGTGTCCTGTAAGAGTAGTGGTTCCAATTCTTCCTTTTGACATGTAATACTGTTCAAAATGAAAGTGTAACACCATGAAGTGTTGTAATGGGCTTTATACTGTCTTTGCTAGCATTTGATGTGAGCAATAGTAAAGTGACCAGTTTTCTGAAATGAAAACTAGTGACATTTCCACTTTGGCAGTCAATATATTATTAAACTATTCACCTTTTTTATCTAAGAAATAAATTAGGGGTGCCAAATAACTGTGTAAAGATTCGGTGGTTGTATGAACCCATAATTCATATTTATATTAAATATTTTGGCAGTGATGTTGTGGACTCACTTATTTCTCTCTGTTTTAGTCTTAGTGTACCGAAATATTTCATCCTGTTAAAGTTACTGCAGTCTCTCTCTCTCTTCAGACTCTCAGGTGGCACTGCACTGAAAACACTGAAAACTACATGAAGCTTCCATGAGTTTAGCTGAATCCGGTTTGATGGTCTGGAAAGTCTGAGCCTCTCATCTGCCATTAATCCACTATGATAGGCAACTCTGTGCAGTGGGACAGAATGAAGCTCTGTAGTTTGGGTTGCACTGTTGTTAATGTTCTTCGATCATGTTTCAAAAACTCATTACAGCAGGAAATCATTAAAAAAACAGAACCATATAACTTTACTACATACTAACTGATGAAGTGATGGAATGAAAATCTGATGGTCTGTATCATTTGGCAAAATGTCATCAAAGTTAATGACGTGTCTTTCTTATACACGCTGTTAACAAAAATCTAACATATTTGTGATTTAGCGCCTTGATACGCAGGTCATTTTCACACTAGAATCTGGAGCTCAGTGGAACAGTTTTATAACAGGCTACAGGAGAAAAACGCTGAGACTCTGTGAGAAGGGAATGACATAATTTGGGAACTGGGCTCACTGAATGCATTCTGTCTTAAAATAAGAGAGTTATTTGTAGAGTTTAGAGAAGAGATCAGGAACTTTGCTGTTGGAAACGGGAAAGTGTTCGTCGTCACGGACTCTCAGCTCCTCCAGATGAGGCTCGATCTAGTAGAGGAAAAACACAAGGACATACAGAACCACAGACACCAGAACCGAGTTAATATTTAACTGCCTTTCGACGTGAATAAGACCCTGATAACCTGCGGAACCTCCTGCGGAAAACTGCATCTAAAAATTGTGGAACAATTTCATGAAAATGTTCCTAAACATACAATTGTGAAGACTTTGGATATCCCACCATCTACAGTACATAATATCACTAAAGATTTGGTGAATCTGGAGAAAATCCCTGTATGCAAGGGACACAGCTGAGGGTCAATTTTGGATGCTTGTGATCTTCAGACTCTCAGGTGGCACTGCACTGCAAACAGGCAAGATTCTGTACTGGAAATCACTGCATGGCCACTTACAGAAATCACTGTCTGTGAACACAGTTCACCGTACAATCCACGAGTACAAGTTAAAGCTGTATCATGCCAAGAAGAAGCCATATATCAACACTATCCAGAAACACCACCGCCTTCTCTGGGCCAAAGCTCTTTCAAAATGAAGGCAAAATGGAAAACTGTTCTGTGGACAGATGAATCAAAATGTGAATGTCCTTTTGGAGACACCCTGTCCTGCAGACTCAAGAGCAGAGGGACCATCCAGCTTGTTATCAGCGCACAGTTCAAAAGCCTGCATCTCTGATGGTATGGGGCTGCATTAGTGCCTATGGCATGAGCAGCTTACACATCTGGAAAGGCTCTATCAACTGAACAGTATACAGAGGTTTTTGAACAACATATGCTCCCATCTAGACAGTGTCTCTTTCAGGGAAGGCCTTGAATATCTCAGCAAGACAATGATAAACCCCATACTGCATCCCTCACAACAGCATGTCTTCACAGAAGAAGACTCCGCATGCTGAATTGGCCTGTCTGCAGTCCAGACCTTTCACCAATAGAAAACATTTGACACATCATGCCAGAGAATGCGGCAGAGAAGACCCAGGACTGATAAGGAATCGGACAACATACCTCTCCCAAACCTCCAGCAATTGGTCTCCTCACTTCCCAGATGTTTACAGACTGTTGCTAATAGAAGAGGGGATGCTACGTAATGTTAGACACGGCCCTGTCCCAACCTTTTTGCAATGCGTTGCTGCCTTCAAGTCCTAATTGAGTTGAAATTTTTTCACGAAATGGCAAAATGTCTTACTTTCAACATCTGATATGTGTTCTATCGTCTATTGTGAATTAAATATGGGTCTATAAGATTTGCAAATCAGCTTCTTTGGAATTAGAGTTGTACTTTGCATGAATTGATTTCCAAAGCAAAACAAACATTTATAGGCCTATAAAGCACAAAATCATGTTGTAACCATGGCTGTAAAAAAATGACCACAAACTGAAAAAGGAAACAGACAGACCGAATAGATGCTGTCTCAGTGGCACCACTGGGGAGCAGCACTGAACTGTTACAAGTTACAAAAGTCATACATATCCTCAGTGCTGTCATACAATAACAGAATCAACTTCATGAAGCTTCCATGAATTTAACTGAACTGCAACTGGGTTGCATTGTTGTTAATGTTCTTTGATCATGTGTCAAAAATTGGAAAAATGGAAAAATATAGTCGGGTTACAAGATTGAGGTAGAACTTCTCTTATTTCCCACCTTTTTTCCCCACCTTTTATTTATTATGTATAGTTTAAAAATGCATATTCTTGTGAATGTGTTAAAAACAATTTCTAAGCAGTTAATATTACAACTCTGATATTTAGTCCCTATGTACTTGTGGCACGCGTACCCCAAATGTCTAGTGTCAAAACCAACTATGCCACCCTTTGGTTTATTCCAAGAGCAAAGAGGAGCTCTGAATGAACACAAATACACAAGTTGCTTCATTAGAAAAGATACAAGTTCTTTATTAACATTTGGTCACTTAATATTGGCTGCCTCACAAAAAAATAAAATAAAATAAAATAATTGTTTTAAATAAATATAATAGCAAATGAATACCACAGAATAAACCATCCTCATATAAAAAATATAAATATATATGCGGTCTCCAGAAATCTAGACTGAGCCCTGGGGATGGAGTAACTATTTAGTTGCTAGGATTTCACAAATGAAGTGCCCAAAATAAAGGGAAGATAAATAAATAAATGGAATAAAACTATTACTAATAATAATTATTTCACTACAAATCCAACCTGGAGTGAACACTGCACACCACTCAGATCACTACAAACATAGTCTTCCAATTCCCCTCCAAGCTCAGACAGCTTCAAGAAAGATTCCCAGCAGTCATAACGTCATTCCGGGAATACATTTAAAAAAGGGGGGGGAATTAAGAAAACAAAAACAAAGAAAACACACTGTGAAAAATGAGACAGAGCAGATTGAGCTTCTTCTAAAATATTTCAGCACACATTAAAACACGACCTGGCCATAAATATAACTAATATATATATATATATATATAAAGACCCAAAAACAGCAGCTAGCGCCAGAATTCCTGTATCCCAATCTCAGGCAGTGCTTCTCTATCGTTCTTCCAGTCCTTGACTTTGGGTAACTTCTGCGTTCTCAATCCCCCAGAGCTGCAGCCCACACTGATCCACACAGCGCCTCAATTCCAGTCTTATAGCCTGCGTTTTCTCTCCTGCCTCCCGCCGGAGTCGCGACTGCCATCCACGGAATCTAGCTTAGCTACTGCTACTAGGACCTCCCTTAGCTGCCCATAAAAGGTGGGAAATAAAAGAGAAGTTCTACCTCAATCTTGTAACCCGACAATATTTTCCCACCCCTCTGAACAAGAGACTTGGAGTTACTTGGAACTACACTCAACTTTGAGGGTTACAGAGTTTAGACAAAACAGAAGTCCGAGCTGAAAAAGCCTGTAAGCGATATTTAAACTCTGCGCTAAAGAGCTCAGCAGCTTCACCGCTTCAGTCTGAGACTAATGATGTGAGGATGAGCTACAGACACGTTAACACGGAAGTTCTCACCTCCATCCACTTCGAGCAGAGACGCTCTGCAGACGTTAGTCCTGATCTTCTCTCAGCTCCACATGTCGATCAGACTGACTCGCTCCGTGTTTCAGCTCCACTCAGACCTGCAGGATGAGGACTGTTTATCTGGGAATGCTGCTCTTATTCCAAAGCGCTGTTTCCTCCTTAACGGAGTTCAGCGTTAATGGAGAGATCAGGAACTTTGCTGTTGGAAACGGGAAAGTGTTCGTCGTCACCGATTCTCAGCTCCTCCAGATGAGGCTCGATCTAGTAGAGGAAAAACACAAGGACATACAGAACCACAGACACCAGAACCGAGTTAATATTTTACTGCCTTTCGACGCGAATAAGACCCTGATAACCTGCGGAACCTCTGACTGTGGATACTGTGAACTCCTGGACATCAATGACATCAGCAGAAGTCTCTACAGGGAGGATGTTACAGTCGGACCATCTGTTAATAAATCATCTGTTTCTTTTATTGTAGATTTTGATGAAGGAACAGAGAAATACATGCTGGTTGCCAGAGAAAAGGTTCCTGATGACTGTGGCTCTGATGAAGGAGTTTTTCTGCATAACACTCTGGAATCTCAGACAGGAGGAATTTTCTCTAAAGCAGGCAATGAGCCAACTGAAGCCAGGATTTCTCCACAGAGTGATGCTGAGTGGATTGACGGCTTCCAATCATCTCCTCCCTCTCACTCGTTCCTGCTGGTGAATGTTAAGTCTAGAACAGGTCCAGCTGTGGTGGTCTTAAGGATGAAGAACAGCCGCAGGAAAACTGATATGACCAAATCTCTAGAAGGTGCAGTGCTACAGTGCTGTGATGATAAAGAGCGTAAAAAGCTCTTGTCCTCCTCTGTAGTTCTCTCCTCTGGATCTCCTCTTCTCTGGGCGGGAATATTCACTGCACAAGAACCGAACGACCCCCAGAAAACTGCTTTGGCCATTTACGACCTGAGTCAGATCAGAGACCGAGTACCTTCATATTTCAGCTGTACACCAACGTGCAGAGCTCATGTGAGAAACTGCCAGTAAATAAAATAGAATTTATTTGAAATAATCTGCACTTTATTCTTCATGTCATTCAGCCTCTAAATCAGATGCTGTAGATCAGTATCTGTCATTTCTTTCCCTCAACATGTTTCTGGTGTCTGCAGAAAGGAGAAGATGTTCTGAGGCCTCGTGCTGTGGTGCTCAAACACAGTTCAATGTCATCTGTAGCAGCAGAAAAGAAAGGATCCTGGATTGAGCTCTACATCGGCACTGCTACTGGACAACTGATGAAGGTCTGTAGTTGTGATCTGTCTCATAGTCTTTACTGTCTGACAGTCTCTCTTAAGAGATTCTCTGACCAAATAATCACATCAGCTGTTGTTTTACATACTTGTAAAATATATTAATCTTTTTCAAAAAACAAAACAACTTCAAAGGTCCAATGCGGAACAGTTGCTTTTGTCGTTCTTATTTTAGTTGTCCAAACAAAATTTCTTCTGTCTTGTTTCATTCTGAAGCCAGAGGCCAATAAAAAACATTATCCTGATTTCTTTTCTTCTGCGTGTGTTTCCAGATTGTGCTGGACAAGGCTTTGAATTCTGGCTGTGTGACGGTTCTGTACAAATCTGATGATGACAGGATGGTGTTTCCCAGAATGCACTTTGATCCAGTGGATCATAAATACATCTACATAGCTTTGAGAAATCAGGTGAGTCTTAGAGCCACACGCCCATCATCAGAAGCTGGTATAAGCATCATTAAAGAAAACTTACACAAGAGATCTTTAACTCTGGCCTGCGAGATAAGGAATTTAAACAGCGAAACTATCTGCTATCTGTTTATTAAGCTCAGCTAACAAAATGCAGCAGTTTCAGGGAAGTGTTAACTAATACCTTAGACATTTATTGCTGGATTAAATTGGTTGTATATGTTTGTGTTGTAGATCCGGCGAGTAGCAGTGACTCAGTGTGGTATGTACAGCACTTTGAGAGACTGCAGAGCTTCTCAGGATCCGTCCTGTGGCTGGTGTCTGAATACAAGCAAGTAGGTTCCTCACCCAGTCATACACTTCTCCTTTTCAACACTGCATGTCTGCCATTTAAACAATTTTGTTTTATGAGTATTGAAGTATTATGTGCTGGATTATGTGCTGTCTTTCCTTTTGGGACCTATTCAGTTTCTCTTCGGCATCAATAAAGTCAGGTCTTTCTTTCTTTCTTTCTTTCTTTCTTTCTTTCTTTCTTTCTTCCTTCCTTCCTTCCTTCCTTCCTTCCTTCCTTCCTTTCTTTCTTTCTTTCTTTCTTTCTTTCTTTCTTTGTAAATAAATATTCACTACACCTGCTTTATAGCATAACAAATAAGCAGCCAAACAACACAGGACCATTATAAGTTGCAGTATGTTTTAGGGACTCTGGTTTTAATTTGAGGTTTTAGGTGACTCATGTCTTGAACTCTGAAGCCCCATAAGTCTCCATTTCTCTCTTGTATAACTTGAGTTAGACCACATAACAGTGGGGTATAGCCATAACATAAGAATGTAACAAAGCTTATAAACTGGACAAAATTACTGTAATAACATACGTAACACATGCAGCTGGGTGCTTTGCACCCCAAGCCAAATTGCATATTTTGTTGATTGTTGAAGTGAAAAGAAGTACTGTAAGAACATTTTAACATAAGAACTGCAGCTCAGTAACATCCCCTTTGGCAGATATCACAGCTTGCAAATGTGTTTTGTAGCTAGCTTCTGTTTTTCTGCTCTTGTTTTTAAAAAAATTCTCCCACTTTTGCCTCCAGAATGCTTCTTCGGCCAAGCCAGCCTCTTTTCACCTTCAGTTTCATGACTAAATTTGTTACATTATTCTTGTACTTGGAAGTTTTGTACATTTACAAACCAAAAGTAAAGTAATTTTGGATTAATATTTTCAGAAAAAAATAGTTTACAGTTTGGTGTAGAGATAGTGTTTACTTCTTTTCACTACTTCTTTTTTACTGCTTTTCACAAACTGTTAACATGCACTTTTATTTATATAAATCTGATATGATCTGATTGTTCAGACAGACCTGACTGTCAGCTGTGAATTGCAGATATTAGTCTTTAATGAACAGCAGAATCCAGGGGCATCATCTGGCCTGGGTTTTTATAACACTTATCATTTTATAATAGAAAACCCAAATGTGCAAAATGTAAATGTAAACATATGTTGCCATTCAGATGACGTCTTTTTCAAGAATGGCCTTGCTTATTTCAGCAAGACAATGTCAAACCACATTCTGCACATATTACAGCAGCAAGGCTCTGTATTGTGTGATTTGATTTCTCATTGTGGTCACTCTAGATGCTCGACTAAAGATGAGTGTTCAGCCCCTCCTTGGATCTCCATTCCTGAAGATTCTTTTCAGAAAGAGCTGATTTCTTTTCAAGTGACTGAACTCTCCACTGAGGTAAATGTGTCTCTTTACTTCATCTTTATTGTACAAATATTTTTATACAATATTTATCTGGTACTGTGCTTTCTCATTCAGGTCACTTTGAATCTCTCCTTGAATGTGGCAGGAAAGTCTCCCTTGACATGTACTTTCATGGATGAACATGTAAATCTATGTAACAGCAGTTCTGGAGTTTTCCCCAGCTGCTCCTGCAGATTCTCCAGCCAGCACCTGCCAGTTAATGGTCAGTTTAGATCTTCAAAGCTCTGAACTTTAAATTTTCCATTTAAGGGTACAGTTATGAAAGCCTATGTTATTGTTATTTGTTTTCATACAGAAAGGAGTGTATGACTGTAGATATCTCAGAAAATATCAACAGCATATATGAATATGCAACCCACAAATATCAAACGATATTAATTTAAGTCTTTTTTTATTTTCTGAGTATCTGAACATGATAATCTCAGTATCTGATAATAAAGCACAAAGTGTTATCTTGTGTATATCCAGTCACAGCGACTGTCACTATTGGAGATCAGAAAATCACAGAGAGACTGAAACTGAGGAGCTGCCCAGACGTCACAGAGACATCACCATATGCTAAGTAAGATGTTTTACATCATTAAAGCCTACAGCCTGTCATCACACTTTGTGCCTGGTATTTTGAAGCATATTGGATCATTGTAGGTAATGTTTGCCAGAGTATGTTGTATCGTTACCATTATCATTATATATCTTCATATTTAACATTAATTATTCAAAGTGGGTATTTGCATGGCCAGAATATGCCAGAGAATAAACTCATAATCAAGTAACTATCAAGTCATTTTCGATAGTAATTTCCTGGTTGATCACAGGCAGCAAGAATTTTATAACAATATTATAACAACTTTTTTACTTTAGTCATGCTGTTACCTTTTCAAAATATCATTTATCTTTTAATGCTTTCAATAATGCTGTTTATATGGTAGATGACTGGCTATTAATTTGATAGTTTTGCATCCTGGGAAAGGAAACAAAAACACTTTCATTAACAACTGAAAATGATACTTTACTTTTAATGGAAGTCAATGGAACCAGTCATTTTCCAAGCTGTTTTGGGTCGTTTCTTTTGGTCCATTCATCATGAAATTTACACACAATGTAAAGACTAACAGGCTTTTTCAAATTATATTAAAAACTGAAAAACATCAAAAATGGAGATACGAGGTTTTCTTCTGACAGGAGCGACATGTAACATAGTTCATTAATGTGGAGCCAGTGTTCACATTTGAATATAGTACATTTAAAACAATCTTTACGCCCCTTTTTTGGTGTAGATTTTAAACATTAAATTCATGTTAATCAGGTCAGCGTCCTTTTCTGTATGAAACTGGAGGTCACTTTTGTTTTGCTGTGTTGACTGTCAGGTTTAAACATTAAAAACTCTCAACTGTTCTGTGATGCTCTGTTGGCAGGTTAAGTTGTTTGGTTTGGTTCAGCAAGGGTGTGTGTGTGTGTGTGTGTGTTCTGTATACAGGTGTGTAGCGTGTGTCTCAGCTGGGTGTCATTGGTCCAGCAGTAGTAATCAGTGCAGCTGGGCTCACGGCTCTGCTTCACAGGTACTTATGCACATCTTATTTATTTTAATATACTGTAATAACCTTGTGTATCATATTACACACACATGTACTCCAGTACTGGAAAATCCACTCAGATGTACGTCGTGGTTATAGTCACACTTCTAACTGTATGTCTGGTCTTAAAATTGGTTCAGTGAAGTCATGTTTTAGTGCTATATTTTATTGAAAAGTTCCAACTGAAACTATTTTTTTTATGTTTAGGTGGCAGTGATGGTGAGTTAACAATTAATGAATCGTTTAAACTTCAAATGTAATATTACTGAATTCAGTGATTTAAACAAGGCAAAAACTCTTTTATTTGATTTTTCATTTTAATGCTAAAATGAAGTGTTTTCTTTGATTTATTTCCCTCCTCTGCAGGACAAGTGTGAAGGATTATATTCTGAGAGTAATGCAGTAAGTGACCCAAAGAACTGTCAGTCACAGTGTCAGTGGAAATAAGATCTGTGTCTGAGGGAAGTTTAGGGAACTAAGAATGAGAACATTCTAGTTTTCAACAGGAATTATATTATGTGTCATGTTATATTTTGTGTTACAAACAGATTTTATTCAACTATAATAATGTTTATTTATTTATTTCAATGTTTAATTGATTTTTTTCCTTTTATATATCAAAAAACTGATGTTTCTTGAAGATTAAAAAAATAACATTTCTGTGCACAGATGACATGGTGTCACGATTGGCCCCTCCCAGTCCTATCCATGTGTTTTGGTTTTGTTTTGTTTTTTCAGTCCAGCCCCCTCGTTTCGTGACTCCACCCCTGATTGTTTCCACCTGTGTTCCCGCCTGTTCCTCATGTATTTAAAGCCTGTTTTTCCCCCCGTCTGGTCACTGGTCTTTGTACTGGTCTATGTATTGTTGTTTGAACTGTTCTGGTTGTGTTTATATGTTGGTTTGATGTTTCCGTGTTTATCATGTCTGACTTTAAATCTATCCGTGTTGGCAATCTGACTTTGGATCTTTGACACTGACTTGGGATTTGCCCACAATAAGTCACTTATCTCTGCATATGTGTCCGCAACCTCGCTCCCCGTTACACACGGCACTTCTTAACTGGTGGTTTGTACACATTGTAATGCAGGTGTTCTCATATAAAGGGTTGGTTTTATAGTTTAAAATTTCTCTCTTTTTATCATTTTTTCTAGCCAGAGATTTTCTCCCTGGAGCCTAATCTGGTCTCCTTTCATGGCAAAAAACATGCAGTGCTGAAAGGAAGAAATCTGGAACTGGTAGAGAAAATCCGCTTTCATGGAGTCATGGAGTGCACTTCAAAGGAGTGAGTGTTAACAGTAGTGTATTTATGTTTGTATGCATGATGTATTTGATTTGTGTCTCTTTTGTGAATCTGCTGTTTTTCACCAGGACTCCAGTGCTGGAGCGCTCCACTGACACTCTGAAGTTCAGCATTCCGAGTGGAAATAAAGGAACTGTGAGGGTGTGTGTGGTGACCGTAGATGGCCGTTGTCATAGTAATGCCAAAATCACTTATGGTGCTCGGCCTACCTGCACTGGACTGCAGCCTAGGAACACCTGGGCCAGGTACAGCATGTAAACACTGGAGGTCTTTGTGTAGAATCTGTTTCTACCTAAATCACTTAATTTAAATACTGTTTTTCAGAAAAAGTTTATCAGTTGGTTGATGTTCCTTAACAAACTTATCCACAATTAAACATGATGTGAGACCCACTGATAATTCACACCAGATGGAGGAGGGAAAAACATATAATTTCCATAGGAACTTTGATATTTCCCAGAAATATTACAGAGCCTCTTGAAGTCTTGAAATGGGACTAGTGTTTCTCGATTTGCTCCAGCTACAGCTTTTTACTAATTTTAGTCCTCACTTCCTCTTCTTTCTGCAGCACCTCTGGTTAGAGTTCACTGGCTTAGTCTCCTGCAACTCCCACCTCTTCTGTTTGGAAACTCTTCTCTGATTGACTGATTAAGTGTTTGTACCGCTTTACTTCCAGTGGTAAGAGGAAGATCACTGTGTTGGGGAACAATCTGGAGTTTGTGGATGCAGTTGTTGTTCATCAATATGACAAACCAATCACCCTCAACTCAAACAAGGTATATAAGTGTGATCATCTCTCAGATTGGGTTGAGTGCAGCCACTGTTGTTTACAGTGTAACATACAATCATTAACTCAAATGAAGTGTGAAGTAACACAGAGGATTGAACAATGTGGATTTATTTACACTTTCAGTTCATCACTCATCATTAAAATCTGGTTTATCTTTCTGATTCTTTCAGACCTTCTGGTTCCACACTCATGATCAGAGAGAATACATGGGCTTTGGGCCGTTCACTGTCTCTCTCCTAGTGGGGAGCTCAACAGTGGTCTGTGTAGATGAACTGTCTTACCTCCCAGATCCAGAATTCACCAGCTTCTCCACCTCTAAAATGGACAATGATGTGCTGGTCACCATACAGGTAGGGTCAGTATTTCTGTTGTAGGTTGTTAGAAATGATCAAAGTTTAATGTTACAAGATCACCATCAATCCATTTTTATTCAGAGCATTAAAAATATAGCTTATTTACGTCAGCAATGAGCCTTGCTTGGATAACTGCTGGAGCATGAGATTACATTCTCAGGTGCTTCATTCAGCTCACCAAGAGCTCAATAAGTGACCGATGATAAAAAAACAAGTTGTGCTACAGTAAAAACTGTTTACTGTGTTGGGAAAGTACTTTTGGCTGAGTATGAGCTACAACATTTGTTTTGAGTGCTGCATCATTATGCTTGTAATCAGGTTGTTATAGCCCTTCATTTGCAAATTAAAAATGTAACTATCTTGACTTTGCTGCATCTAACCACCCCCCCCCCACTTCACTGTTCTCCCACTAGAAAACAGAAGACAAGCTCAATATGAGTAAGGAAGAGATGAGAGTGTGGGGGCTGCAGGGAAAAGAGCAGTTTGAGTGTGTGATTGATACAGTTATGTCCACAGCTCTCACCTGTAGAATTGTGGGAGCAAAGGACTCTGAAATCAGCGTGGACTCATTCAAGGTATGACCAGTCAGTCTGTTCACTTTGTTGGATGAGTGCCAGGAAATAGTTCAAACTGCAATCCTGCAGTAAAAAACTGTTAAAATAATTACGTTTTCAGTCCTTAGATAGTTACAAGGATTATGTGATGATCTATTTTAAACCAAGGCATTAATTGAGATGAATTAGTAATAATACAAAATCAGCAAAATATATTAATCATTTAAAAGCCTTTTTTCTGTGTTTGATGTATTTTTTTAATTGAGGTTGAAAGATTTATATTTATCAGTTTAATAATAAGCACTGCATAAAATTATGAATCGTCACTGTGAAAGCATAGATTCTGCAGTTAAGTGCTTTTTTTTTTTTTTTTTTTTTTTTCTGTTCATTGAAAAAATATCATGATTTTGTGTGAAACTGTACAGAGCTTTGTTAGCTAGTCATGTTCTAGCTAGCATTTTTGAGTTATGCTCACAATTGGCTAAAATTGACACTAGTGTTAGCTTTTTAATTCAGTTTTCCATTCCAGCTTAGATTGCACACTAGTTACCTTCTGGTGCATTTAGGCACCAACTTTCCAGCTTTTAGAAACACTTTCCAGCAAACTGGAATCTACAAACCAAATACCTGATTTCTTTAAACTTTTTCAGATCATGTTTGGCAATTCTACCAAATTTCTAGAGCTGATACAACATGGCATAAAGTATACGTGTGCACCTGTTGCAGTAACCATTGTGATTCTTCTTGGTGTTCATGGTGAGTATTGAGCTGCTGGTAGATATCTTGTGTGTCTGTGGTTGTCATCTGGTCTCCTACGCTTAGTTAAAATGCGTTTGTTTCTCTCTCATTCTCTCTCTTTCTGTGTCTAGCTGGAATATTTATCAGTGGTGTGGTCTCGAGACGCATGACTCAGATCTCAGGCAGATTTGAGTCGAGCAACTAAGGATTTCTTGGCGGCCCTTTATGGTCACAGCACACTACTCTTAGCGTGAGGTGTAGCGCCCAAACGTTCAAAATGAGGTCCTCACAAATGCTTTGTATGTGTATTTGCAGACCACAGTGATCGTATACTGTTAACTTTGTAATGTGATGCTGTATAACAAGGTTTTGAGATCTAATGTCATTATCAGATTATCAGATTACTTATATTACTGTGTCCGCTTTCACTAATTCCTGCACCATGTTACATTAAATTGTGAATTTGTGATTTTATTGCTGGAGTGTGTTTGTGTTTGGATCAGGTTTGTGTGTAGTTTCATCGGTTGCTGCATTGGTAGCTGCCCCTGCAGTTTATTGTACCCCACCAGTCTTTCTGTGCCAGAGACGCCGCTGCTGTGGTGCTGTCCAGTTTGACTCGTAACCTTATCTGAATAGCCAACATTAGACGCTTTGTAGATACTTCACTTACTTTTAAGTTACATTCAACTAAATATACTACATTGACCATAATTTTCTGACCATAACTCCAAACCTGACCTAACCTTAACCTCAAACCAAAACATAAACCCGACCCTCACCCTGGTCCAAATCCTCCACCATGGTTTAGAATAAACTGAGTTTCAACAGACAGTTTAACAATTTGAACATCTGTAGATAATCTATAGGGGATTATAGGGAACTATCCAAAAAAGTGAGACACTGTTTCTTTAACGTGTTTTAAATAGGGATGCATTGATACCATTTTGTTCAGAATAAGTATAATTATGTATTTTAAGTACTTGTAGATACCATATCTGATACCATAACAAATTACCTGTTTAGAATAAAGTAGATGTTAGTGTAAATTAGTGTACCTTAACGGTTAAATCATTAAAATCTACCTGATTTTAAATTATATAAATTAGCTATTACATTATATAAGGCTGCCTTGGATTGAGTAATGCTGCAGTGGAGAAGAGCGTTTTGTTTCACATCAGAAAAGCATTTCTATACTACTGTAGTATTGATCCTCATCTGTGTGTAGAAAATTGCTAATTTTTGCACCTCTTTAGCTGGCATACATGGGTATGTCAGGGAAATAGCTGTGATTATATGCTTAAAAAGGGTTAAAATTCATAGTGTGTTCCTGGTGGGAATCTGCCAGAGGTGGACGAAGTACAGAAATCATGTACTTGAGTTAAAGTAGAGACACCCAAGGTAAAATATTACTCCAGTAATTTCTCCAGAAGTTCCTCCCTTTAGACCTCCACTTGAGTAAAAGTACAGAAGTATTTGCCTTCAAATGTACTTAAGTATCAAAAGTAAAAGTACTAAAAGAGTAATTCTGGCTCTGATGTCCTGTTATCATTTTTATAATTAGACTCGCTTCATGAACTCATTTCAGGTTAAAGTCCTCCAGCGTCTCTCTTGGTAAACCAGTCTTTTAATAGAACGTCATTAATTAGTGACGCTGACGTCTATTAAAATGATCAGAAGCACAAAACACTGAAGGTAAACAGTTTCCATCAGGGAGAACCGAGTGGCTCTGAAATCACTTTTTACACACAAGCAAAGTTTCAGTTTAAGATCACTTTGTAAATTAGTTACAAGTTGAATAAAAACTGGCTTTAAACTCAGGATCACAAATAAGTTTTCCTTTACTGTGTTGATCTGTAGGCGTCTGTTCATAAACATAAACCAGCCCAAACTAATTTACTATAAAATGAAAGTGTTTGTATGAATTCAGAAAAAAAGAAACATGCCAGTCACGACTGCATATGTGGACATATTTCTATATTGTGCTCTATTTACACAAAGTTAGGTTAGTTCATCATTTAGGAGACGCATGTGCTCCCAAGTTTTTACGCTGCTGCGCTGACGTTGAACCGCGTGCTGCACTGGGTCGGTATGACCAACAGGTCAAAACCAGCTCAGAACAAAGTGACCGCTGGGCCCTGATTGGTGCTCTGGCTTTGCGCTTCTTTTGTTTTGACATTTTACGTTTTTATACACACAGAAACCAAAAGGAACGACAGAGTCAGATATTAGACTCTGAAATGTAGTGGAGTGAAAGTAAAAAGTCGCCCAAAATGGAAAAAATTAAGTAAAAAACAGATACATGAAAAAATTACTTAAGTACAGTAATGAATTACATTTACTTAGTTACTGTCCACCACTGGAATGTGCCAATAAGAAATGTTTTAAGTGATCATTAATATTGACCTTTTCTCTGCTGTTGAGTCGAATGGTTCTCAAGGCCGTACTGTGACATTTCATGCTGGTGCAACTCATGAGACCAATTACTGTTTCTTTTTCCTTCGGTCGTGCTGCTAAATAAGAACCAGGAAATACTGAAGACAGCTACAGAAATTAGTGACTAATAGCTACATACACAGCACCCACCACAAAACACAGGTGATGTAGTGTGTCACTTCAAATAGGCTCTTTTCACATTTCAGCATTTTTTCTGTTGGAAATACTTGTTGCAGGTTAACGCTGTTTCTGCTAAATCTAAACAAACAATGACATGCAGAGCATGTGCAGCTTACTTAAGTGTTCAAGCTTGAAGCAAAAATAACCTTATCTCAGTTTCAATGGCTTCTCATCTGACGATGAGCAGAAGAAAAATGGTTTTGTGCAGTTACGACTGATGAATGAATAAACTTTGTCATATGGAGGAAAAGAACACCGGTTCCTGCATTTCACTGCTGCTGACTAATGTTACACTGAAGGCAGTTTGTGCTTTAAAGTTGGTGCTGCAGCTTCTTCCAGAGGAACTGTTTTCAATCTCTCCCTTAAACCGTCAGCATCTCAGAGGGGAGCAGATGTTTGTTGGACTAGAACGATTATCCTCTGTGCTCAGAACATTTTGGCCCTGACTTTGACCAAATCAGATGATGGTGGAGTTTAAGGCAGGGATGCACAAATCTGGTCCTGGAGAGCCAGAGTCCCATACAGATTGGTGATTGTTTAATTCATTGGTATAAGAGTTGGCATAACTTTCTATGCCCAGTGGGACATGCCACAGCAGATTGGTGTCAACACTGGACCTGGCCCGTATTTTACCTTAAACCTGAGTTCTGAGAATTCCCGCACCCATGCTGTATGTATATACCCTAACTGTCTGGTTAAATATTTTTATATTTAGACATTTTTTAAGATGTAAGATAACCCATGTGTATATAGAAGGAGAAAGTCAAAGGAAAATAAGTGAAAATATGAGGAGTTTTACAAAACCAGAGTTCAAAACAAGAAAAAAAGAGGGAAAATTAGACTTTTTTTTCCTGAGCTCTTGGCTGAATTGCTTTAGTTTTGCTATGGCATCAAGTGCAACAAAGCACTGGGTTTAAAGGTAGGCCCTTTAATACAGCCATGGTTTAAAGAGACGCGTTCACAAAAAGAGCTTACATACACAGCTTGGTGTATGTAAACTTTTGACCCTCTGGAGCTCTGAAACAGTAAATTAAAGCTGAAATAAATCTGTGTCTAATCACCTGCTTTAAGAATTATTTACATTTTGAATGAAATATATTCCATAATTGATTCGCCAAAAGAAAAATATGATAACATAATATGTAGGTCTTGTGTATGTGTGGGTTTGAAGGTCTAGGTGTATGTAAAGTTTTGCTTTAATTGTAGTTTCTATCATTAACTCCTTTTTATTCTGATAGTTTTATCTATGTTTTATCCAAGAACTATCATGTGGGAAAAAAGCTTGTTGATTAGGATTACAGATGAGATCTAGTATCTAACATTTCAGTCCAAATCTCCCACTGGTGTTCAATTAGGCTGAAATTTTGTGACTGCAAAGGCCTTAGCAAAAGATTTACATCATTTTTATACTCATTAAAACATTTAGTAGCTCCTCTTGCTCAGTGGAACAGGGCACTGTTTTATATTTTTATCATAGGATAAAGGAGATCAGGCAGAAAAACTTTGTATTGATTTCTCAAACTGTGCTAGCATAACAGAGCAACTGGAGGATGGACAACTTTCCCATTGGTCGAATAAAAAGAAAAATACAGGCCCATTTGAAAAATGTGATTTTGAGAGAAAATATATATTTATATGTATATTTTCATTCAGAAAACATCAAATGGTTTATATTTCAACATAAAGCAAGATCCTTTCATCATATAAGCCTCTCCTCACACACTGGTGATTAGCTTTTTTGCAATTAAAATATTGTAATGTGTTTTAGGAATTGTTTATTTTTCTACACCTGTCCAGGGTGGATCATCCTTTCTGCCTGATGACAGCAAGGATAGGCTCCAGCTCCCCCCATGACCCAGAATGATGAGCGGTTCAGAATGTGTGTGTGTGTCTTCGAGTTGCATTAAGGTAGAATGTTTGTTAATTATTGCAGGAAGGTATAAATGCTAGTTATTCACCGAACATCATGTCTGGTGCTTTCATTCAAGATGTGATAATCCTGTTCAATTTGATAGAAAAAGTAGTGCAATAGAGCTGTTGCAGTGAGAGTGCACGATGTATAAGAATTTCACCAGAGTTATCCAGTAAAGGGGTAGCATGCAGATTTTATTACTTAATATTAGAAGTAGGTGATATATCAAAAAAGAACCAGTAGGGCTTTAAAAAAAAAAAAAAAAAAGTACTATCAAAAACTGTGAACGCAGTAGTTTTTATTAAGTATTTTTATTAAGTATAAATCCAGGTAAATGGGACTAATTCTGCTCACTTTATAATGAAACAGTTAGTCAGTGCTCTATAAGTACTGATGGATGGATGGATGGATGGATGGATGAAACTGAAGGGATCAATAAAGAATAGCATATTATATTGTGACGTAATTTATGAAAATACTGATTATCATGTTGTCCAGCTCTACTTCATATATATATATATATATATATATATATATTTAATTACTAATTAATTAAACATATTCCTTTTGAAAAGCAGAAGAGAAGTTGCAGCTGAAAGAGAGAGAAAAATTAGCAAAGCCTGTTCATTTGCCCTGTATGTTGACACCAACACATCAGCTTGGGGAGAGCGGGGCTTTTATCAGCACACATCTGACTCATCTGACCACAGCACTCTTTTCAATATCACTGAACACCAGTGGAGCTTGTGGTTTTACACCTCTGAGCTCTCAGATGTGTATTTGTGGATAGACACAGTCTGACAGTCTTTTTTTCTGACACAGTCTGATCATGTCCTGTTCTGACATTCTCAGCTGAGGAGCAGCTGCTCTTCCATCTTTGTTAAATATCACACTAATGCATGAACAGAATGAGGAGGGTTACTTTAATGTACAACCCCAATTCCAATGAAGTTGGGACGTTGTGTAAAAGCCAGATATCAACACCACCCAGAAACGCCGCCGGCTTCTCTGGGCCCGAGCTCATCTGAGATGGACTGACGCAAAGTGGAAAAGTGTCCTGTGGTCTGACGAGTCCACATTTCACACTGTTTTTGGAAATCATGGACGTCGTGTCCTCCGAGCCAAAGAGGAAAAGGACCGTCTGGGTTGTTATCAGCGCAAAGTTCAAAAGCCAGCATCTCTGATGGTGTGGGGGTGTGTTAGTGCCCATGGCAGGGGTAACTGGCACATCTGTGAAGGCACCATTAATGCTGAAAGGTACATACAGGTTTTGGAGCAACATATGCTGCCATCAAAGCAGCGTCTTTTTCAGGGACGTCCTGCTTATTTCAGCAAGACGATGCCAAGCCACATTCTGCACGTGTTACAACAGTGTGGCTTCGTAGTAAAAGAGTGCGGGTACTAGACTGGCCTGCCTGCAGTCCAGACCTGTCTCCCATTGAAAATGTGTGGCACATTATGAAGCGCAAAATACGACAACAGAGACCCCGGACTGCTGAGCAACTGAAGTACATCAAGCAAGAATGGGAAAGAATTCCACCTTCAAAGCTTTTGTAATTAGCGTCCTCAGTTCCCAAACGCTTATTGAGTGTTGTTAAAAGGAAAGGTGATGTAACACAGTGGTAAACACGCCCCTGTCCCAACTTCTTTGGAACATGTTGCAGGCATCAAATTCAAAATGAGTGAATATTTGCAAAAAGCAATAAAGTTTATCCGTTTGAACATTAAATATCTTGTCTTTGTAGTGTATTCAATTGAATATAGGTTGAAATACAAATGATCATATTCTGTTTTTATTTATGTTTTACACAATGTCCAAACTTCATCGGAATTGGGGTTGTAATCTGATTACTGAATCATACAATCGTTTAATGTAATAAAGACGAGAAAAGTCATTTCCACAAAATGTCTTAAACAAGAATTTAAGTGAACACAACGCAGAAAATATCCTGCGCAGAAACTGTTTCTTTGAGATCAACTGCTGTAGTTTTGTAAGTGAAATGTTTCCCATTCTTACTTGATATAAGATTTCAGCCGCCCAACGTTCCAGATTTCCAAAAAGAATTTCAAATTTTGATCAGTTTGAAACTTTTTCACTTTGCCTCAGTTCATCTTATATGAGTTCGGGCCCAGAGGCGCTTCTGGGTACTGTTTATTTGTGTTTTCTTCTTTGCATGGTAGAGTTTTAACTTGCATTTGTTGATGCAATGATGGAATGCGTTTACAGACAATGTTTTTCAGAAGTGTTCCTGAGACCATGAAGTGATTTCCATTATAGAACTGTATCTGTATTTAATGCAGTGCAGTCTGAGAACCCAAAGATCACGCCTGCCAGTTTTGGCTTTCGGTCTTGTCCCTTGCATACAGAGATTTCTCTGCACCCAACAATAACATTCCTTAGCTTTACCATTTGATATGTTGTCTTTGTACTCAACTAAATATAGGGTTATTTAATAAATATAGGGTTTGAATGATCTGCTCATCACTGAATTCTGTTCTTCTTTACATTTTGCACAGTGTTCTAACTTTCAGTGCTAAAAGTGTGAAAAATACTAACCAGCAGTTTTAAAAAAAAGGTCCTGCAAGTGTGATTGTGGCTTTGATGATTAGGCGCATTGCAGTGAGAGTGGTGTGTATAGACTGCAGTGCTATTCTGGACCGCCTCTGTGGCTGGCATGTAACCACCAACAAATGTGCTTATCCCGTGCGATGTTCATGTAGATCTCACCACACTGCATCTCTTTTGCTACTTTGCATGCATTTAATATTTACACAGTGAAACAAGCTTCCTTTTTTAAGATGCACAAAATTATTCTATAACCATGGCTGTACTCAGACGTTCGCACTACACTATAGCATGCTTTACATGTTTACACTCTGTTCATTCCTGAACAACCCATTTCTGCATAAAGCTGTAAACGCATTATATGTAAAGGTATTGTAAACTACAGCTAAAGCTTGCACTGAATGCAGAGCATTCAGACACACTGCATGGGTTTATGTATGCATCTGAGCATATACCAAGTTCAAGTTAAAATGGATATGGTCCAAACAAGTTAGAAAAAGTGGCTGCATAAAGAGCATGTAGGAATAAAAACAAGCCAGAATAATATTGGATATGTAACACTTCAACTGTTTCCGCAGCTGGAAATGATTGCTATTCTTCTTCACCATTAAATGGCAGTCATACTATATGTCAAGTGGCCAGAGTCTTGAGTGAATATCTCTCGTAAACTGTTTAAGAGAAGTGATTGAAAATACACATACACAGTTTCTAAGGCAGAAGGCAGGATACACCCTGGACAGGTCGCCAGTCCATCGAAAGGCATGGAATGAAATGAATAAATGAAAATTATTGAAATAATAAAAAAAAGCAATATTTCTATTTTCGCCTTTTTTTTTTACTTTTAAAGGTGAGTTATGCATATGCATGCTGTATTATATAGCAACTTACATCGCAGATATATTTACACGTGGTATTGTTGTGAGTGTTGTGAGTGCTGGTATGTATTTTCAGGCCTCACGTATTTTTAGACTAACGTGTAAAACATGCAGCTGTTATCTGAGGTGAGAAGCAGAACGGATTTGCAAATGCGATCATTTCTAAATTTGTTGTAAAGTAGCTTAAATATTTGGTTTGGTGCTTACTTATTTGCAGTAAACCTTTTTGGTTTTAAGAGTAGTAAGATGTTTGTGTTTCTCACGAGCGTCCTGTGATTCTAGTAGTAATATTTGGTGTCTGGCACGTTTCTGACACGATTCTGTCTGATTAAAATCACATGTTGCTTTTATGCTGCTTGGTTCATTTGTTATTCCTCCTTTGACAGGGACTCTTAGTCTGAAGGGCTGTGTGTGTGCGGCGGCAGTGCTTCACAGGGCCTACTAAACAGCCTGAGCCGAGACAGTGGGAGGGCGCTAACCTGGCGCGATATTCTCCCCTTTCTTTTGTGCTCCGTTTTGAGTTTTTCAGCAAAGCCAAGTCACAGACTCAATCTTCAACTTGTATGAGTTATTTGGAAGCACCGCTTGCTGCAATATGAACATTCATTTTCCATGTACTACAGCGACATATTCACGTGCTTTGGTTCTGTGTATTGTGTAGAGGTCATAAGATGATAATAAAATATGCTTTTTTATTTATGTGAATTTCGTCAATGTCATGGTTTTATATGAGCCATATTGTACTTATCTTTCATTACTGTTCTTGAGAGGGCAAAACGGGCAAAATAATGACTGTCATTTTGGTAAGTAAAATGATTACGTTAACACATCACAGTGCAGTCAGCAAAGTCTCGCCTTGAGCTGATAAGAAGGCCCAAGTCACCGTACATTGGAAGGAACGAGAAGTTTATGTTGCCTCAGGCGAACCAAAGCTCCCGCTCTCTTTACACCTTTGCTTGTCTTAATCTGCTGCTCTCTGTGCCTATTTAATGCCCTTGGCCAGTCCTCAAAAAATGTCTTCTGTCAAAAAATCCATGGTGTGCCTTTATCGTGGATTCACACTCCAAATAAGCCTACTCTGGTTGTAATATTCAGTAGTTCATTGTATTTCTCAAAGATTCAAAGATTTATATCCTGCCTAAAACACAGCTGCACTACCGGAAACTTCATAATTTGTTTGAATATGAATGTGTTTATGAGATGATTACATTTTTTTGTAAGATAAACAGACCTTAAGGCTTTCTTTATGTGTTTGAATTTACAGCACAGAGCCAGGCCATATCTATTAGTTCTACTTTACAGTAGGCAGGCCAGGGCTGGGCCACATCTGATAGTCCTACTCACTTTACAGTAGAAGGGCCAGATCTGGGCCACATCTGATAGTTCTACTCACTTTATAGTAGAAGGTCCAGATCTGGGGCACATCTGTTAGTTCTACTTACTTCACAGTAGAAGGGCCAGAGCTAGGCAACATCTGTTAGTTTGACTCACTTTAAAATAGATGGGTCAGGGCTGGGCCACATCTGTTAGTTCTACTCACTTTACAACATATGGGCCAGATCTGGGCCACATCTGATAGTTCTACTCACTTTATAGTAGAAGGTCCAGATCTGGGGCACATCTGTTAGTTCTACTTACTTTACAGTAGATGGGCCAGGGCTGGGCCACATCTGTTAGTTCTACTCACTTTATAGTAGAAGGGCCAGATATGGGGCACATCTGTTAGTTCTACTTACTTTACAGTAGATGGGCCAGGGCTGGGCCAGAACAAAACTAACAATATGGCCCATAAGTGGGCCAGATAAATTTTGTTAAATGGGAGGGAAGCCATGGTTCCAACAGTAGAAGTGCTCTCCATTATATACCAGGCAGAAAGGCAAAGTGCTGAACTCATGGGAGAGGTCCCCACTAATGCCCAATCCCATTTCACCCCTTGCCCTTTCCCCTTAGCACTTAGCCCTCTGTTGTGCACGTCTAGGGTTAGGTTGTCCGAATTTTTGTTGAGATAGGGGTGAAGTGTTAAGGCTACAAAAGAAGATATTTCACTCAAAAAAGAAAAACTGGCAAAATGGCTGTGCGAGTCAAAGAAACCCACAAATGAATATTTTCTACATTAAAAAATCACAATAGCCACTGTATTATCTTAATTTAATGTAGTTTTAATGTATTATTGTCATTTTCTTCGTAAAAAGCATAAAAAAATCGCTAACAGCATGCTAATATCTTGGTAGCTAGCTAGCTAACTTTCCTGTTCCACCTTAAATAGTCCAGTTGTATTAACGCCAGAAGTGCCAGAATGTTACTGCTGCATTTAAGGTGGAACGGGAAAATTTTAACAAGAAGCAGGTGAATAGCTTCAGCTTCGTAACACTTCGTAATAATTATTATTATGAGAACAACACCAAACAGGTTTGCTACAATACAGGCTTTCGTTCTAATTTTGTCTTTTAAAAATGTCCAGAAAAAGAACTGACAGTAAAAAAGAACGCGAGTGAAAGACATAGAACATTCTAGAACAAAGAGAACAAGAGAGGACGTTTTGCAGTTAATAATAATAATAATAATAATAATAATAATAATAATAATAATAATAATACCCTATTTGGATTAAGCAGTTAACGACGACGACGATGATGATAATAATAGTAATAATAATAATCATCATGTTTTTTAATTTCTTTATTATTATTATTTTTATTTATTTATTTTTAATAGTAGTAGTAGTATTTTGATGTAATACAGTGGATTTTCTCACATCTTTCTTCGATGTGCTCTTCGCTCAAAAAGACGCCGGACTCGATTTTTCGGTCCTGTTTTGTTCTGTAAACTCTTCATTTTCACGCAGAGCATTAAAAGCAGAGCGTTTGGACTCAGGTCACCACAAGGCGGCGCTGTAGATCATGAGAAGAGCGCAGCGCCTCACAGCCACATTAAGGCCGAATGAAGGAGATAAAACCCTTTCACTGGCTGTGTTTACATGCACAGATTTTTGCCAAACTGATTGAATACAATCGGATTACAGATTCAGACTGAGGTGTTTCTGCTCGCTTTACTCAACAGTCTGATGAAAATCTTCGTTTACGTGCCCACTACTAGTAATCCGATGCAGAGTGACGCGCATGCGTGGAGCAGCGCTGAGCGTGAACGTTACCATCACAGCGAACATCACGTGAAGACCAGTCAGAGTGAGACGAGTTTCCAGTTGGCGCGTTTGTGTTTTTAATGGCTTTAAACTGACATCAGACTCAGAAAAACGTCCTTCACATGTACTTATAAAGGAAGACGTCGTGCTGGACATAAGCTGGATGTCCGTCCCACCGCCGTCTTTTAAAGCTCAGAGTATAAACCTCGTCTCCTCTGCTGACCTGTTTCTGCTCCGCCGTGTTGACCGGTATAAACCTTTCACTCTGAACGTTCGCAGAACGTTCTTACACCTTCCGATAGGGAATGTAATCGGATTCAGGCGTTTACACGGATATTATTCTTCTATTTAACGGATTATTTAGAGGTTTACCCACCTCGTTCAATCGGATAGCAATTGTATTCCGATTGGCCTCAATCTGATAAGTCTATTCCGATCGAGGTGTTTACATGGACGTATTCTATTCCGATTGAGCTATTAGTCGGATTATTAACGGATTATTAGGCTGCATGTAAACGTGGCTAGTGTGGTGACTGTAGAGGATGTTTTACTGACTTTCACTGAGAACAACAAGTGGATTTACAGTTCAAATTTTACACACAGCTAAAATATCTGTGATTATAATTTTGAGAGTAAAATGTTAAAATAACTAGGATTTTGTCATTCAATTACATGAATGTAGCTAAGTAGCAGCATAATATTAAAAATAATGTTAAAATATATACAATTATTATAATTTTTAATGCTTTTCTTGTTGTTGTAATATTTATTTAACTGAAAAAAATATTTGATTCCTAGAAATGATAAAATGATAATAATGAATTTTATTTGTAAAACACTTTACATTTTAAACAAATCTCAAAGTGCTATACAGTAGAAGCATTTCAATGAAGTCAAAGAATTGTTATAAAACATCTTTACACTCAATAGGAAGCTCACAGGTTGTAAGTTCTGCTGAAGAGAAAGGTTTTAAGTCCTTTTTTAAAACTCTCACTTGACTGTGGTGCCCTCAGATGGTCAGGGAGAGCATTCCATAAGCGAGGAGCAGCAGAACAGAATGCCCGGTCCCCCATGGTGCAGAGTTTAGTTCTGGGGGGAAGGAGGTGATTTGTGTTTGTAGAACGAAGGGATCGTGATGAGGTCTGTGGGTTGAGGAGTTCTTTCAGATGTGTAGGAGCATTGCCATAAATGCACTGGTGGGTGAGGAGGAAAACCTTGTATTCGATCCTGGTAAAGATGGGAAGCCAGTGAAGAGAACAGAGGATGGGTGTGATGTGTTCATATTTACGCACTCTCATCAGGATCCTAGCAGCGCTGTTCTGAATGTATTGTAGTCTCTGGAGACTCTTGCCAGGAATCCCAATGAGAACTGCATTGCAGTAGTCGAGTCTAGAGGAGATGAAAGCATGAACCAGTTTTTCAGCATCAGATACAGTCAGAGTGGGGCGATGTTTCTGAGGTGGTGAAAGGAGATCTTGCAGAGGTGTTTTATATGGGCCTCAAAAGTGAGTTGAGGGTCAAACCTCACACCAAGATTGGAGACTGATGAGGAGAGTGGAATGTTGTGGCCGGAGAATGTAATACTGGCCAATCATGATTGCCTCTGTTTTGGCACTGTTCAACTGGAGGAAGTTGTGTTCCATCCATACCTGAATATCTTCTAGACAGGCAGCAAGTTGTGATGATGACATTGATGATGAAGAGGCTACAGAGGAGTTTGCGTCAATTCAAAGGTAGAGTTGTACATCATCAGCATAGCAGTGGAATGAAATTCCATGGTGACTAATGACATGGCCAAGGGGAAGCATGTATATAGTAAACAGGATGGGGCCCAGGACTGACCCCTGGGGGACTCCACAGGTCACAGTGTGTGTCTGGGATCTTGCCTTTCCATATGTTAAGTACTCTGTTCTTTCCGTCAGATAAGACTGAAACCAGTTTATGGCGGTGTCCATGAGACCAAAGGTGTGATGAAGCCGATTGAGGAGTGTGCCATTGTCAACAGTGTCAAATGCAGCAGACAAATCCAGGAGGATGAGGAGTGAAGGTGACCCAGCGTCAGCTGCCATCAGGAGGTCATTTGTGACCTTAACCAAAGCTGTTTCTGTGCTGTGAGCAGAGCGGAAACCAGACTGAAATTTTTCATAAAGGTTATTACATTTAAGATGGTCCTGAAGATGGGCGGCGACTACCTTTTCCAGTACTTTAGAGAGAAAGGGAAGATTGGAGATGGGCCTATAATTTGCAAAGACATCTGGATCAAGAGTAGGTTTTTTGAGCAGTGGTCTGATTATGGCTGCCTTTAGAGAAGATGGAACAAACCGAGCCTGGAGAGAGTGGTTTATTACAGTGGTAATCAGAGGACTAATGGCAGAGATGTTTGCTTTCACCAGAGAAGTAGGAAAGGGATCCAAGGCACAGGTGGAAGGTTTCATCTTCTTGACAATGCCTTCAACCTCTTGCTGTGAGACTTCTGGAAAACAGTTTAGGGGCTGGGAGACCTCAGACTGTGAGTACATACCCTGCACATGTAGAGTGGAGAAGGTTGAAATAGCAGAACGAAGTGGGTTTTTGTTCTAAAGAAAGTCATTGTTGTTGCAGTGCTCTTCTGTACTTTCAGTGAGTAAGGGGGCTTGTGGTTTCAGGAGTATAACTGCTTAGAAATCCCTTGACTGTTTTTGATGATGTTTCCATAAAACTGTGACCGTGCTTCCGTAATGGATCTTGAGTAGGCTTTTTGATGTTCCCGATATGCTAACTTGTGAACAGTGAGGCCAGAGGCTTTGTAACAACGCTCGAGGGCGCGCCTGACTGCCTTCATTTCTCTTAGCTCATCAGTGAACCAGGGGGCTGAATGAGAGAAGGTGACTGTTCTGGTTTTAGCAGGAGCGTGAAGATCCAAGATTCTGCTCAGACTTTTATTGTAGAAATCCACTGCGTCATTGACCGATGGGAGGTCTGTATGTAAAAGATTCTTCAAGTTGGCTGTCATGATTTCTGGATTTATTTTTTTCAAATTTCTGAAGCAGATTTGGCGTTTGGGCTTTATGGACAGAGACAAAATTGGCAATTCCATAGAGACTACCTTATGATCGGATACACCCAAATCATACACAGAAAGATTTCTGATTGGGGCAGAGTCAGTAATGACCAAGAGTGTGCCCCCTAGTGTGTGTGGGGACATCAACAAGTTGCCTTAGAATGAAGCAGTCCAGCAGTTGGAGAAATTCAGCCGCAAAGTGGCATTACTGTGTGAAAAAATTCCTGAAAGTGACGACAAATCAACTGAAACTTTACTGGAGTACATAGAACTGAGTAAATGTAGCTGTTTACTGTCCACATCTACTGACAAACTCTATCATTTTTAGCTGTGGAAGATATAATTCCTTAGTGTTAAAGCATGTAGACTAAAATGCAAAATCATAATGTGAAGTTTTATGCTTTTATGATTAACATCCAACTTTGGTACCAGTTGTTTTTGAAAGCATAATAAAACTCACACACAGCTGCAGAAATCTATTAGTTATGGATTCATATTATGATATACCCTCTTACAAATGATGGTTCTTCAAAGGTTCTTTAGTAAGTAAAATGGTAGCGCTATGAACACTCAAAGCACCATGTGTATACTTAGAGAATTCTTTGCCTTGTGAAATGGCTTGACATTGTAACAGTAGAAGAACCTTTTATGCTGCTATAGAACATTTTTATGAAAGGTTCTCTGTAGAACCATACACAACATTCACCGCCAATCTGTGGAAACATTTCATGATACAATGTACCCTTTAAACAGGCAAATGGTTTCTCACGTGTTTATAGTTCTACATAAAAACTATTGTCTTCACTTAAGAACCATAGAAGAACCATCTTTTCTAAGAGTGTGAACTATAATCTGTGTTAATGCCACTCATCTAATTTCTCTTTAACTGCTATAAGAAGCAACTACCAAAATGTAAAAAACTTAAACTGTTGTGATGTGTGATGAAAAAGAACATGATGTTAACGACTGTGGTCTTTCTGTGTTTGTCTCATTATTTCATCTTAAACTAGATCTCCAGTGGATCCATCTGATCTTATATGCCACATTATTGAGGATTTTGTCAGTGATGTGAAAACAGCGATGGAGGAATCAATCTGCAAGGTTGCCTCCTGTAAAGAATCCTCATGGGCCAAGGACTGGAAGACAACGTGCAGTCTACTGGCTAAAGAGATGTTGAAAACTCTGGAGGGCAAAATGACACATTCTCAACCGGCGAAGACAAAACATCTGAGGAAGAAACAAGACGAATCTGAATCAGACACAGAAGCTAACCGTGGTGGTGCGTGATCACCTGGATGGAAACGGCGCTGAAAGAACTGATCACAAAACCAGTGATCTGCTGAGGGTCACCGCTGAAAGGCTCATCCAGACCGCCTCAACTTCAGACTTACAGAATAGCGTCTTTGTGGATTGCAGGAAGCAAAAAGTTCACCTGCCACCTGAGAAGCTCCACTCAAAAGCCACCAGGGCTGTAAGTCAACTCCTTCTCAGTAGTCTTGCCAGTGAAACAGACCTGGACTCAATGTTAGAGGCAATGGCTCGCTCAGGGTTCCCACCTGATTTGAAGAGAAGTCACCTGGATGCCACGTCTAGGGACATCGTTAACACGATTCAAGGCAAAATCAGGAAAGCTCACCATCCTCTAAGCAGCAACACAGCTAAGGACTCTGTGGTGAAACACATTTTTCAGAGAATTAATGAGAAGGTGAGTGTGTTCTTCAAGGGGTTCAAGCAGATAACAAAGAAAAGTAGTACAGAGCTTCAACAAAACACTGTACCCTCATTAAGTGCTTCACAGACCTCTCTAATAGAAGATCTCACAGTCACCAATAACCAAACACTGAAACCAGCAGAAACTTTACAGACAGAGGACAGTCAAATACCTCCAAGAACCCAGGCTAATATAGATTCTTGCACGGATGACATCATTTACAACGTCCTGGATTTGTACAAGAAAGAGGTCCAGCTTTTTGAATCCAGCTCACCTGATGAGTGTAAAGTCATCAAGTCTACAAGTCTAAGTTCAAGTGATCATAATGATGAGGGTGTTTTAGAAAAGCAAAGAACCCATGAGTTTAGCAGCTCCGACATCATCCCAGTCCTCTACCAGCCTGAAGTCAACACCTCAACACTCAACTAACTAAGGCCATTCAGGTGGTGAGCGACAGTCTGGTGAAAAGTGAATCACAGCAGGTTTCCGTTTGTGCCTCAACATCATCTAAATCTTCCTCCAGAGATTTACACAGTGCTGCTGTAGATGTTGCAGGAATTATCGTTGATGCCTTGGAAGAACTCGTTGAGTCGAGTGTGATTACTAGCAAAAGTGACTCTGATACTATAATTAGGTCACTTGTTGCACTTCCAGTTGAGCCATCTACTAATGTGCTAAGGACTTCTGACGTTTCAGTGAGGGGGTCTCGTTTAGCCCCCTTGAACTTTTTTGAAGGAGTACGAGGTTACCTTCAGGCTCTTTTCATGACTTCTTTGGAGAGACAGAGAATTTGCTCCACACGGGGTGATTTGCAGCTCTCTACAGTCCAAAGTGCTTCCCACATGGATGATCTCACTGTTAAGTGCACTAACAGCATTATTAGTGAGGTTGTCCATCTTTATGACTCAGAAGTATCCCCTGAGTGTCAAGCACCAACAGGAGATGAAGACTCACTGGAAATAAATGACATATTTCAGGGTTTGAGAGAACTTGTCAGATCTAGTAGATCCTCATCCAAGCCTAAAGCATCAGGCAGGGATCTCGGAGAGTGTAAGAACAGGCCTTTCCCTGAACTTGACTCTGATTTTAAAGACACTGCACTTGACTGTATGTCGTCACAGCGTTCTGTTGAGAACCTTTTCAGTGCTCAGTTCCAGAGCAAAGCAACACAGACTGTTGGTGAAATACTTCTAAAAAAGTGTAGAAAAACTTTCTATCTCAAGTTTCATCCAGTCATTGAAGTCCTCCTCCAGCTCAACCATTATTCAGCCGTCTGTTGCAGCCTCTTCCATATCCATTCAAGCCCAGTCTACAGCTTCAGATATCACCAGAAGCTTTTTGAAATACTTGCAGAAGTGTTGCTCTTCTAAGAGAAAGGAAAGTGCGCCCTCTGCTTGTCACAGCATATATAGACGTGTGCAGAAGAAAGTTTTTGGATTTCTACTGGGGCTCCAGATGTCATTTTTAGAAAGAAGTGGGATTTCCACACAAGATCAGCCTGCAGGAGGAGTAGAGTTGTAATCTGAGGGTGTTGTAACAGTCAGGTCACCTCCTCATGTAACAGAAAGAATCCAGATTCATTTAGACTCTTATACGAATGAGGTGATTAGAAAAGTTGTGGAGTTATACAAGAGTGAGCAACATGTGTCAAGCTCCTCTGAAGTGCCTCTCCACATTTTACCATCCCTTCCAGAACAGCCTTTCAGACTGAGGACTGTTAAGAGTAAGAGCTTCCTGACTGATGCTGTTAAAGTAGTGAGTGATGTCTTAGTCACAAAAGCATCCTCACAGAGTTCAAGTCTCTTTTTGGATTCTTCTAGACAAACATCTTCTTCACCACTTATGTCTACAGCCTCAAACGATTTACAAAATGCTGCTCTGACTATTGCAGAGGAGGTTGTTGATGCTTTAGACAGATATGTTGAGTCTATGCATTCAGCAATGGCAATCACGAACAACATCTGTGAGATATTGAGTTGTCTCAATACTCTCTCACACATCTCTGTCTCCAGCATCCCTGAAAACCCTGACACATCTGAGAGGATGGTTTATTCAGACCCCTTCTTCATCTTTAGGAAGGTGAAAAATCTTCTTAATTTACAAAAGTCTTTTTATGGATGCCAAACCTGAAAAGGCTTCAGAGAGAATTCAATCCACATCAACCACCTCCCACCACAGCATGTCTACAATTTCTAGAAAAGCTCCAAGCTCATCACTCTGTGCTGTGTCAGAGAGAACTGCTGACCCTGAGTATGACATCATTCAGAAGTCTGATTCTGCTGCTGAAACTGTAGCAGTCCCCCAGCCTCAGTCTCTCCAACAGATGAACCAACTGCAACATCTGATTTCTGATGAAACCATATGATGTCATGCAGATAATCAATTTTGAGGTTCTCAGATATATAAAACGACCATCATGCATTTGGAAACAATTTGCTGAGGGACCCAGTCCAAGTTCCCTCATCACTAGTCCACGCTTTTGTAGATGAATCAGTTAAGACCTTACTCCTACACTTGCTAAGTCTGAACTCTGCATCTTCACATGCAACTGATTTACCAGGTACAAGTGGATGTTCTAAAGGCCAGGAGAGACATTCGGACAAGTCAGCTTGCTCACAATGCAGCTTCACTGATTCAGAAAGCTGTTTGACTAAGGTGCTCACAGACTTACAGAGCAAAATAGAGGATTCTCTGTCATTGCTTGTGGACTGCAAACTAAACCTGAAAGGAGTCATGATGTCTCTCTACTGGACTTTAACTCACCTGCTGTGTTACCCACAACCTCAAGCAGGGCTGACAGTAAACTGGTGAAAGCGACATTGGATAACAGCATCTCTAGCCAGGATTATGAAACCTACTCTTCCAGCTCCAGGCCACTGAATGACCACCGTTCCTTGGATCCAAACCGTGTGGTTGTGAAAAGGAGCAGTCGAAGATTTCGTATCATTGTGTGTAAAACAGCTCCTATCTTCAGTCCTGGAGTAAAGGTAGTGGACTT
The DNA here is from genome assembly GCF_015220715.1 of Pygocentrus nattereri. Taxonomy (NCBI): domain Eukaryota; kingdom Metazoa; phylum Chordata; class Actinopteri; order Characiformes; family Serrasalmidae; genus Pygocentrus; species Pygocentrus nattereri. The sequence goes on along the minus strand of NC_051221.1, from coordinate 38,222,803 downwards.
TTTAATTATTAATAACTGGATAATCAGAAAGCAATCAATACTAATCATATGAGTTCCTACATTCTAAAATACTGTGTTAAATATAAGACGTATGCTGATGTTAATGTTGATTTTTTTTCTATTTTATTTGTTGAATGTTTGATCATCTAGAAATCAAGTAAATTTTTTCCTGCTGACATGATGTCTGGCCATCAACAGTCTACCTCGTCCTCTGGAAAGCTTCAGAATTGTAAGTACTCGAATCAATACACACAGAGCCCTTACTTCACAGTAGACGTACTCATACCAGTATTTCATAAGCTGAGCCTCACAGTGTTGCTCTTTTATTCTTCACATGTAATGTAGAATATAATAGAATTAACTGGGTGTTGACTGTTTTGTCATTTTCTGTTGTTCTGATTTATCTTTCACAGCTTCACAGAGAGAATCAGCCTTCAAGAAACCACGCCAACGTCTGTGCAGGATCTTCACGGCCATCCGTAAAGCACTGCCCAGCCCTTTCCATTGTATGACCCAGTCATCTTAAGCACTTAGCAGAGTTTAGCTGCACCCTTAATCTAACACACCTGATCTAGATAATGAAGACATTCAGGAGCACCTGAACATTAGAACCAGGTGTGCTGGATCTGAAATCTATAGGGTGCTGAACCACGATTGAGCACCCTTGATTAAAATTGTGTTGATTGATTAAAAATAAAGGCATTGCAGCCATGTGTGTTTTTTTATATTTGATATATATTCTTCTTCTTATGATTATTATTATTGTTATTATTAATATTATTTTTATTAGTTTGGGTAATATATAGACAGACGTCCCATTCTTAAAGCAGTCTTTTCACACTGTTCAAGAGGTTCTAGATATTAAGTGTGAAACGATCTATTGTGCAATTATTCTAAATATCACACACTCATATGATGTAACTGTTTTTGTGTCCTTACCTTTTACTTCAGAAAATCTTTCTATTTCATTCTGTTGTTTCTTGCCATATTTAATGTTTACATATATTAATATTGGAGGTGTTCCAGCTTTACTTTTTTTCATAACCTCTAAAAAGGCCAGTTATATATGAAAAACTGGTAACTGATTTCATAATGTCTATCTGATATCTTCTTTCCTTCCTTATGATTAGCCAGAGATCATCTCCCTGCAACCTAATCAAGTCCCCTTTCATGGCAAAAACAATGCAACAATAATCTGGAACAGGTCATGAAATTCACTTCCAAAGATTCATGGAGTGCACTTCAAAGGAGTGAGTGTCATAGTGTAGTAGTCTAGGAATGATCTGTTTAAAGTAAGTGCCACTTGGTTTAATATTTTCTTTTATAATACAGTCAACCTAGAACATTTTTAAGCCTCATGTGAATGAAGTAGGCAGTTCAATGTGTGGTAAAAGAGTAGGGAACTTTCATCATGGTCAGGGCATTCCAGGACCAGCAGCGGGAAATACTGGTATAGCTGTATATCAGTACAAAGCATGTGTATATGTGTATGTTTATATGTTGTTTGCAGGACTCCAGTGGTGGAGCGCTCCAGTGACACTCTGAAGTTCAATATTCCAAGTAGAAATCAAGGAAACACAAGAGTTTGTCTGGAGAGAGCAGATGGCTCTACCAACGCTGGCACCACATGAGTCCCATCCGACCTAGCCTAGAAACACCTGGGCCAGGCAGAGTGGTGTGTTAAGATTCATTTTTTTGCCTTATCTTTTCAAAGTGACACTAATTCCATCACTTGGTTTAATCTTGCAATAAAATTGGGACTGTTCTCATTAAAGATTCATTACTCTGGCACAAATATGTATTGTGTAGCAAGTACTGGAGGCTGGGAAGAGTCTGTTGACCAATCAGAGCACATTCGGCTCATCAAGAGGCGGGGCTTAAAGACACAGGAGATCAAAACATTGTGTTTTTGGTAAATCTATTATAGTCGACCTCAAAAATAAAGTTATGAGCATTTAAAATGAGCATAATAGGTCCCCTTTAAGAGACAGTCAGTTGACCCTCTCACTAAAAAGTGGGCCAGTATCTACACCTACTTCTTTTTGTCCCACATTTTTCATTCTGCAGTCTCAAAAGAGACGTGTGACTACAATGATCTGGAATTCGGCATCTTTTTGGGATGAGGGCAGGGACTGGATGGCCCTCCTGGAGTTCGAAAGATCCTATTTGCCACATCTTGTTGTTCAGCCATGCTCTCCTGCAGCTGCTGTAATTAGTTGATTCATCTTTAAAGGGAGAACGTAGCTCAAACCTGGCCTGTGTTCATATCCACACTCTCCACCAGCTGGGAGCCATGAATATAGAATACGCCAACAAAAGTTAGATGTTAGCTGCTTCTCTATAGAGGACTATTTTCTTAAGGAAAAATCAAGGATACTGACGCAGGAAGGTGAAATGTGTAATGGGATAAAAGGTGGCAGTTAAAAGCATGCAAGGGAGGTTCCATTTGAATTACAGTGGCTCTTGCTGCTGTATCAGTAACAGCTTGTTAAGGCTTTAGTTATCTGTATAAGAGAAAGACAAAAAAAAAAAAAACAGAAAGAAGACTACGAAGAAGAAAAACAGGGTACAAAGTTAAAATGATCCCAGATTTTACATTTTCATTACTGAAACTGTAAGTTGTTATAAATTGACCATTGCCTCTTCTGCATAAGCCAGTATTTTAATTTAATGTCTTTGCACAGCGTCATTTAAGACTGCATAATTACTGACATAGCAGAAGGTAAAATATTCCTACAATAGTTGAATCTATAGAAATGCTCATTAGCAGAAAGACCTCATGATATACATATATATATATATGCATATACATGTTACACGGAATGTAATGGCACTAAATAAAACACAGTTGTAAACAACTGTTTTACTTTATTATTGTTTCCTGATTCAAATCAGAGCTGTTTCTTATTTTCACCGTTCTCCTTAGTTTATCTGTTGCTGATCAGTGTTGGTGAATTTTCTACAATTTTAGAAATGGTTCCAATTCTTCCTTTTGACATGTAATATGGTTCAAAATGAAAGTGTAACACCATGAAGTGTTGTAATGGGCTTTATACTGTCTTTGCTAGCATTTGATGTGAGCAATATTAAAGTGACCAGTTTTCTGAAATGAAAACTAGTGACATTTCCACTTTGGCAGTCAATATATTATTAAACTATTCACCTTTTTTATCTAAGAAATAAATTAGGGGTGCCAAATAACTGTGTAAAGATTCGGTGGTTGTATGAACCCATAATTCATATTTATATTAAATATTTTGGCAGTGATGTTGTGGACTCACTTATTTCTCTCTGTTTTAGTCTTAGTGTACCGAAATATTTCATCCTGTTAAAGTTACTGCAGTCTCTCTCTCTCTTCAGACTCTCAGGTGGCACTGCACTGAAAACACTGAAAACTTCATGAAGCTTCCATGAGTTTAGCTGAATCCGGTTTGATGGTCTGGAAAGTCTGAGCTTCTCATCTGCCATTAATCCACTATGATAGGCAACTCTGTGCAGTGGGACAGAATGAAGCTCTGTAGTTTGGGTTGCACTGTTGTTAATGTTCTTCGATCATGTTTCAAAAACTCATTACAGCAGGAAATCATTAAAAAAACAGAACCATATAACTTTACTACATACTAACTGATGAAGTGATGGAATGAAAATCTGATGGTCTGTATCATTTGGCAAAATGTCATCAAAGTTAATGACGTGTCTTTCTTATACACGCTGTTAACAAAAATCTAACATATTTGTGATTTAGCGCCTTGATACGCAGGTCATTTTCACACTAGACTCTGGAGCTCAGTGGAACAGTTTTATAACAGGCTACAGGAGAAAAACGCTGAGACTCTGTGAGAAGGGAATGACATAATTTGGGAACTGGGCTCACTGAATGCATTCTGTCTTAAAATAAGAGAGTTATTTGTAGAGTTTAGAGAAGAGATCAGGAACTTTGCTGTTGGAAACGGGAAAGTGTTCGTCGTCACCGACTCTCAGCTCCTCCAGATGAGGCTCGATCTAGTAGAGGAAAAACACAAGGACATACAGAACCACAGACACCAGAACCGAGTTAATATTTTACTGCCTTTCGACGCGAATAAGACCCTGATAACCTGCGGAACCTCTGACTGTGGATACTGTGAACTCCTGGACATCAGTGACATCAGCAGAAGTCTCTACAGGGAGGATGTTACAGTCGGATCATCTGTTAATAAATCATCTGTTTCTTTTCTTGTAGATTTTGATGAAGGAACCACAGACATAGAGAAATACATGCTGGTTGCCAGAGAAAAGGTTCCTGATGACTGTTGCTCTGATGAATGAGTTTTTTTGTGGAACATTCTGGAATCTCAACAAGGAGCAACACGGAATTATTATTAGAACACATATCAGATGTTAAAAGTGAGAGATTTTACCATTTCATGAAAAACATCAACTCATTTAGAACTTGATGGTAGCATCGCATCTTAGAAAGTTGAGACAGGGGCAACTCACATGATTGGGTATAAAAAGAGCATTTTATAGAGGCAGAATCTTTCAGAAGAAAAAAATGGGTAGAGGTTCACCAATCTGTGAAAAACTGCATCTAAAAATTGTGGAACAATTTCAAAAAAATGTTCCTAAACATACAATTGTGAAGACTTTGGATATCCCACCATCTACAGTACATAATATCACTAAAGATTCGGTGAATCTGGAGAAAATCCCTGTATGCAAGGGACACAGCTGAGGGTCAATTTTGGATGCTTGTGATCTTCAGACTCTCAGGTGACACTGCACTGCAAACAGGCAAGATTCTGTACTGGAAATCACTGCATGGCCACTTACAGAAATCACTGTCTGTGAACACAGTTCACCGTACAATCCACGAGTACAAGTTAAAGCTGTATCATGCAAAGAAGAAGCCAAATATCAACACTATCCAGAAACACCACCGCCTTCTCTGGGCCAAAGCTCTTTCAAAATGGAGGCAAAATGGAAAACTGTTCTGTGGTCAGATGAATCAAAATGTGAATGTCCTTTTGGAGACACCCTGTCCTGCAGACTCAAGAGCAGAGGGACCATCCAGCTTGTTATCAGCGCACAGTTCAAAAGCCTGCATCTCTGATGGTATGGGGCTGCATTAGTGCCTATGGCATGAGCAGCTTACACATCTGGAAAGGCTCTATCAACTGAACAGTATACAGAGGTTTTAGAACAACATAAGCTCCCAACTAGACAGTGTCTCTTTCAGGGAAGGCCTTGAATATCTCAGCAAGACAATGATAAATCCCATACTGCATCCCTCACAACAGCATGTCTTCACAGAAGAAGACTCCGCATGCTGAACTGGCCTGTCTGCAGTCCAGACCTTTCACCAATAGAAAACATTTGACACATCATGCCAGAGAATGCGGCAGAGAAGACCCAGGACTGATAAGGAATGGGACAACATACCTCTCCCAAACCTCCAGCAATTGGTCTCCTCACTTCCCAGATGTTTATAGACTGTTGCTAATAGAAGAGGGGATGCTACGTAATGTTAGACAAGGCCCTGTCCCAACCTTTTTGCAATGCGTTGCTGCCTAATCAAGTCCTGAATTGATATTTTTTCACGAAATGGCAAAATGCCTTACTTTCAACATCTGACGTGTTCTATCGTCTATTGTGAATTAAATATGGGTCTATAAGATTTGCAAATCAGCTTCTTTGGAATTAGAGTTGTACTTTGCATGAATTGATTTCCAAAGCAAAACAAACATTTATAGGCCTATAAAGCACAAAATCATGTTGTAACCATGGCTGTAAAAAAATGACCACAAACTGAAAAAGGAAACAGGCAGACCGAATAGATGCTGTCTCAGTGGCACCACTGGGGAGCAGCACTGAACTGTTACAAGTTACAAAAGTCATAAATATCCTCAGTGCTGTCATATAATAACAGAATCAACTTCATGAAGCTTCCATGAGTTTAACTGAATCCGGTTTGATGGTCTGGAAAGTCTGAGCCTCTCATCTGCCATTAATCCACTATGTTACGCAACTCTGTGCAGTGGGACAGAATGAAGCTCTGTAGTTTGGGTTGCACTGTTGTTAATGTTCTTTGATCATGTGTCAAAAACTGGAAAAATATAGTCGGGTTACAAGATTGAGGTAGAACTTCTCTTATTTCCCACCTTTTATTTATTATGTATAGTTAAAAAAGGCATATTTTTAATGCATATTCTTGTGAATCTGTTAAAAACAATTTCTAAGCAGTTAATATTACAACTCTGATATTTAGTCCCTATGTACTTGTGGCACGCGATACCCCAAATGTCTAGTGTCAAAACCAACTATGCCACCCCTTGGTTTATTCCAAGAGCAAAGAGGAGCTCTGAATGAACACAAATACACAAGTTGCTTCGTTAGAAAAGATACAAGTTCTTTATTAACATTTGGTCACTTAATATTGGCTGCCTCACAAAAAAATAAATAAATAAAATAATTGTTTTAAATAAATATAATAGCAAATGAATACCACAGAATAAACCATCCTCATATAAAAAAATATAAATATATATGCGGTCTCCAGAAATCTAGACTGAGCCCTGGGGATGGAGTAACTATTTAGTTGCTAGGATTTCACAAATGAAGTGCCCAAAATAAAGGGAAGATAAATAAATAAATTAATGGAATAAAACTACTACTAATAATAATTATTTCACTACAAATCCAACCTGGAGTGAACACTGCACACCACTCAGATCACTACAAAGATAGTCTTCCGATCCCCCCCAAGCTCAGACAGCTTCAAGAAAGATTCCCAGCAGTCATAAGGTCATTGCGGAAATACATTTTAAAAAAGGGGGGGAAATTAAGAACACAAAAACAAAAACAAAGAAAACACTCTGTGAAAAATGAGACAGAGCAGATTGAGCTTCTTCTAAAATATTTCAGCACACATTAAAACACGACCTGGCCATAAATATAACTATATAAAGACCCAAAAACAGCAGCTAGCGCCAGTTTATTTAGCAACAGAATTCCTGTATCCCAATCTCAGGCAGTGCTTCTCTATCGTTCTTCCAGTCCTTGACTTTGGGTAACTTCTGCGTTCTCAATCCCCCAGAGCTGCAGCCCACACTGATCCACACAGCGCCTCAATTCCAGTCTTATAGCCTGCGTTTTCTCTCCTGCCTCCCGCCGGAGTCGCGACTGCCATCCACGGAATCTAGCTTAGCTACTGCTACTAGGACCTCCCTTAGCTGCCCATAAAAGGTGGGAAATAAAAGAGAAGTTCTACCTCAATCTTGTAACCCGACAATATTTTCCCACCCCTCTGAACAAGAGACTTGGAGTTACTTGGAACTACACTCAACTTTGAGGGTTACAGAGTTTAGACAAAACAGAAGTCCGAGCTGAAAAAGCCTGTAAGCGATATTTAAACTCTGCGCTAAAGAGCTCAGCAGCTTCACCGCTTCAGTCTGAGACTAATGATGTGAGGATGAGCTACAGACACGTTAACACGGAAGTTCTCACCTCCATCCACTTCGAGCAGAGACGCTCTGCAGACGTTAGTCCTGATCTTCTCTCAGCTCCACATGTCAATCAAACTGACTCGCTCCGAGTTTCAGCTCCACTCAGACCTGCAGGATGAGGACCGTTTATCTGGGAATGCTGCTCTTATTCCAAAGCGCTGTTTCCTCCTTAACGGAGTTCAGCGTTAATGGAGAGATCAGGAACTTTGCTGTTGGAAACGGGAAAGTGTTCGTCGTCACCGACTCTCAGCTCCTCCAGATGAGGCTCGATCTAGTAGAGGAAAAACAGAAGGACATACAGAACCACAGACACCAGAACCGAGTTAATATTTTACTGCCTTTCGACGCGAATAAGACCCTGATAACCTGCGGAACCTCTGACTGTGGATACTGTGAACTCCTGGACATCAATGACATCAGCAGAAGTCTCTACAGGGAGGATGTTACAGTCGGACCATCTGTTAATAAATCATCTGTTTCTTTTCTTGTAGATTTTGATGAAGGAACAGAGAAATACATGCTGGTTGCCAGAGAAAAGGTTCCTGATGACTGTGGCTCTGATGAAGGAGTTTTTCTGCAGAACACTCTGGAATCTCAGGCAGGAGGAATTTTCTCTAAATCAGGCATTGAGCCAATTGAAACCAGCATTTCTCTACAGAGTGATGCTGAGTGGATTGACGGCTTCCAATCATCTCCTCCCTCTCACTCGTACCTGCTGGTGAACGTTAAGTCTAGAACAGGTCCAGCTGTGGTGGTCTTAAGGATGAAGAACAGCCACAGTAAAACTGAAATGACCAGATCTTTAGAAGGTGCAGTGCTACAGTGCTGTGATGATAAAGAGCGTAAAAAGCTCTTGTCCTCCTCTGTAGTTCTCTCCTCTGGATCTCCTCTTCTCTGGGCGGGAATATTCACTGCACAAGAATCGAACGACCCCCAGAAAACTGCTTTGGCCATTTACGACCTGAGTCAGATCAGAGACCGAGTACCTTCATATTTCAGCTGTAAACCAACGTGCAGAGCTCAGGTGAGAAACAGCCAGTAAATAAAATTGAATTTATTTTAAATAATCTGCACTTTATTCTTCATGTCATTCGGCCTCTAAATCAGATGCTGTAGATCAGTATCTGTCATTTCTTTCCCTCAACATGTTTCTGGTGTCTGCAGAAAGGAGAAGATGTTCTGAGGCCTCGTGCTGTGGTGCTCAAACACAGGTCAATGTCATCTGTAGCAGCAGAAAAGAAAGGAGCCTGGATTGAGCTCTACATAGGAACTGCTACTGGACAACTGCTGAAGGTCTGACTCTCTGTCCATCTTCTAATACATAATCACTCAAGAACGTGAAAATAAATGTTGGAATATTCAGCATTTCTTAGTTCTGTTGAGTTTAAACACTTTTAATGTCCTGTATTTGTGAACCGCCTTATAATGTTTACTGTTTGACAGTCTCTACAAAATGTTGATTCTCTGATCACATAGTCACAACAGCTGTTCTTTTACTGTGGTGCTTGAAAGTTTGTGAAC
>NC_051221.1:38110986-38213698 GCF_015220715.1 Pygocentrus nattereri | reverse complement strand
ATCTTGACATTTTTAATTAAAACACACAAAATTAATTAATTGCATAAAATGTGCATTTCAGGAGTGAGAATTATTAAAGTTTAAATGAGGATTTACCTCAAAACAATGAAATCTAACTGCTCTCCATGTGGTCATGAGGGACACGGATGCAGTCTCACTCCCTCCATGGGTGTGGCTAAAATAAGGCCCTGCCTACGAATGAGAACTCTTGTGTTTCGGTAGTGACATGAAAATGTGAGACAGCATTTCTTAATTTATAAATTAAAGTGTCATATGATAAATCACATCGTATGAGGAACTATGATAAATCTAAATCTTGCAACTATAATATAAAAGATATTTAAAGCAGCATTTAAAACACAAAATAAAGTATTATATGCAAGTTGAAATTTACATGATTTAGTAATAAGATAAAAATTTACAATCTCAATTAATGCCTTGAGCTTCAACAGATCATAATTTATATATTATCAGATTTAAAGATCTGAATAATTTTTTTTTGACAGTTTTTACTGTGGAGACTGCAGTTTGAACTAATTTCCCCAGACTCCTGCTGATTGTTGACTCTGCCTGGGACCTGATCAGGGCTGTCTCCATGGCAATTTGCTGCGTTATCGCTCTAACACCCTGCGGACTGAGGCACCTACTTTGGGATGCCAGGCGAGGCGCATTCTCCATGCCCCCCCCAATACCCTCCCCCTCCCCTTCCCCATGCCTTCGCCACTTCTCCACCCCCCAGTGTGGCATGACGGGTCTGTCATCAGCACCTAACTTGGCTGCAGAACCGGATGGCTGCTTGCTGTGCTGGGTTCACCCCTCACCCATACCCCTGTTGCAAGTTCTGGACTCTGTGTTGTAATGTGTACTTGTGTGCTTATGTTGCTGAGGTCTTTTTTTTCCTGTTCCCAGACAGTTTTCCCTTAGGAATATATTGGGGGGGGGGGGTTATCTCCTCCCTTTCCCCATGTATTCTGTATTTTTCCTCACCCCTGTCTTCCTGTCCTGTCCCCCCTCCCCATGTGACAATAAAGGCTTATTACACTACATTACATTTGGTCCAGTAAAGCAGTAACAGAGTGAATGGTCATACCTTGATTAAGTCCACTCTGATTTCAAGTCCCTTTTTTCCCACAATTCTACAGGAAAGAGCAGTGGACTTAATTATATCAATCACACACTCAGACATCTCCTCTTCCTGCAGCCCCCACACTGTCACATCTTCCTTACTCATCCTGAGCATGTCCTCTGTTTTCTAGTGGGGGAGAAAGAAAGTTAGACAGAGCAAAGCAGAGTCAAGATACAGTTAAATTGTATTACAATCAATTGCAAATAAAAGACCACAGATCAGAGCCTGATTCTAACCTTAATGATGCAGCACTCAAAACTAATGTTGTAGCTCAGACTCAGGCTGAAGTACTGTGCTTTCATAACACAGTAAATAGTTTTTACTGTAGCACAACTTATTATAATCAGTCATTTATTAAACCTTTGGTGAATGAAGCATAAAACAGCAGACGTATATAATAATGTAATTTGACTTTCATGTTCCAACACTTAATCAAATATGGCTCATTGCTGTAATTAAAATCTTTGGGTTTTTTTCATTTTTGATAGGTTATAGTAATTTTGGATAAGATTAAACTTTAATGTTACAACAACTTACTACAGAAATGCTGACCCTACCTGTATGGTGACCAGCACATCATTGTCCACTTTAGAGGTGGAGAAGCTGGTGAATTCTGGATCTGGGAGGTAAGACAGTTTATCTACACAGTCCACTGTTGAGCTTCCCACTAGGAGAGAGACACTGAACGGCCCAGAGTCCATGTATTCTCTCTGATCATGAGTGTGGAACCAGAAGGTCTGAGAGAATCAGAAAGATAAACCAGATTTTAATGATAGGAGTGATGAACTTGACATTTGAGCAAACCCTCATGTAACATCTTGCCATTTCCATGGAGCGTTCCTGAGCCTTTCTGCTTTCCATCATGTTTTTGCTTGTGTACATAAACCCACAATGTTCAATGCTCATTTGTTACATCTTCATCATAAGCAAGCATTTTGCATTTGAGTTACTGACTGTGTGTGTTACATTGTATATTATGTTATGCTGCACCAAACTCATCCTGAGAGATGATCGCACTTATATACCTTGTTTGAGTTGAGGGTGATCTGTTTGAGGAGTGAATGAACAATAACTGCATCCACAAACCCCAGATTGTTCCCCAACACTTGGATCTTCCTTTTACCACTGTAAGCAAAAGGTTAACCAGTTATATTATAAAGCTTTTTGCAGGACTTTAGCAAGCTGAGAAACACTGGTTCCATTTCCACTTATAAAACAGAAGTGATTTGTCAGCCTACAGCAGAAGTGTAAACACAATCAAAATGATGTAATCTAGGAAAAGAGAAGTGAAGACAACAAAATAAATTTAGCAGTTGGGTTAGAACAAAACTCTTTCTTCAACTTCAGAATGAGGGCCAGTGGGTGTTACTACAGAAAGCGTATGGTGCCTTTTTTGTTATTTCTCTGGTCTAAATGAATGAATACCTCTCCTTCAAACCAGACCAGTGTACTACAACTCAGTAGAGATAGCTCACCCAGACTGCTGCCCAATAAATTTACTTTCATTTAGTCTCATCATCCAGACCGCACACCTCCAGCGTCTCAAAGTTTGTCAAATTGTGTATATTTAAAACCTCTAATCTTTTTCCATCTTCCTATTAACTTCAAATTTATCAACACCTTTTATCCTTGGGGTCAGTTTGACCCCAGCAATATATGTTTTTCACACCCCCATCTGGTGTGAACTATCAGTTGCTCTTGCACTACTACAGATATGGTTATGTCAAGTTAGGACCCTGAAGTAGAAGGAAGTTTTTTGAAGATTAGAAACTTTCATGCTATAGTGACTTTAATGTCATCCAAACCAACCATTTCTTATATTTTATACAGCTCAAACAGCCTGTGATCAAACAGACCCCAAAGAACTCTGATGTGTAAAAACATGCTCAGGACATGAAAACCTACCATCATGTTAACTTAATGTTTACTCAGTTGAAAATTAGGAAAAGCCATTAAATATGAACCCAAAAAATGACCCCAAAGATAATAGGCGGGTTCACATGGATTCATGCTTGAATTCATGCAACATATGCATATCAGTGGAGTATGAAGCTGTTATGAACATGTAGTTAGATATTTAATTGTGCACTAGTTCGTTAAAAAACCTCAACCAACTGATCGTTTTTTTCCAAAAAAACAGTATTTAAATTAATAATTTTGAGTAGAAACAGGATATATGTTTCTGCTGTACCTGGCCCAGGTGTTTCTAGGCTGCAGTCCAGTGCAGGTGGGCTGGGAGCCATAAGTGATATTGGTGTTGCCATGACAACGCCTGTCTTCTGTCACCACGCACACCCTCACAGTTCCTTTATTTCCACTCGGAATGCTGAACTTCAGAGTGTCAGTGGAGCGCTCCAGCACTGGAGTCCTGGTGAAGAACAGCAGATTCACAAAACAGACACAAATCAAACACATCATGCATACAAACATAAACACACTGCTGCTAACACTCACTCCTTTGAAGTGCACTCCATGACTCCATGAAAGCGGATTTTCTCTACCAGTTCCAGATTTCTTCCTTTCAGCTCTGCATGTTTTTTGCCATGAAAGGAGACCTGATTAGGCTCCAGGGAGAAAATCTCTGGCTAGAAAAAATGATAAAAAGAGAGAAATTTGAAACTATACAACCTTTATATGAGAACACCTGCATTACAATGTGTACAAACAACCAGTTAAGAAGTGCCATCCGTGATGTCATCTGTGCACAATAATCAATAAACTATTGTTAAATCAGATCAGAGTTTTATTTTTTATCATCATGGGAAACATATCAGAGTATATAGTATAGATATGTGAAAGGAAAAAAAGTCATTAAAAGTTGAAAGGTTCCATTTGTATAGAAACTATTGGTAACAAAAGAGAAACGCAGGACTCATTGAAATACAGCTGTGTCTTGATTTGCTCACTAGTCGGGACACTGATGACTCAAACGTGTGTAAAAATGCCATACAATGAGAGAGCACCAATAAGATTCACTGGGAAGCTCATCCTCTGTGCTGAGCTTAGCCACGCTATGATTTTTAGGATGGACATTCCATTAGTGTTGCTACTGCCAAGCTAACTGTGTTTCAGTTAAATGCAGTCAGCTGATGAGTTCAAAGACCCTGAATATTTCCAAATTAACCTGATTAGCCAAACTGAAACAACTGGTGCTCACTGGTTGTTATGGTGCATTGTGGAAATTTTCAGGGAATGAAAATTTCAGTGCACTGGAATGATTTTGACAATGAGACACACTAGAAAATGGTTGATTCCCTGTGCAGTACCCTGACTACTGAACTAGGGAGCTTTTTGAGACATAACCAATGTTTCCTGCTGAAACCAAGAATGTTCTTATTCTTAGTTTCACTTTCAAACCCTAAACTTCCCACGGACACAGATCTTTTGTCCACTGACACTAACAGTTCTGTGGGTCACTTACCACAGTACTCTCAGAAAATAATCCTTCGCACACATCCTACAGAGGAGGGAAATAAATCACAGAAAACACTTCAGTTTAGTATTGAAATAGATTTATTGCCTTGTTAATATCACTGAATTCAAAAACACTAAACCTTTAAAAAAACAGAGTTGTTGAAGTTTTAGTGATTTGGTAGTTGTTAACTCACCATCTCTGCCCCCTAAACATGAATAAAAAATAATTACAAATAATTCCTCTTCAGTTGGAACCGTTTAAATACATTTTCAAATAAATTAAAGTTTAAAACATGACTGCACTGAAACTAAATTTAAAAATAGGACCACACATATAGTCAGTGTACAGTATGACCATGAATTAAATCTGTGTTCGTCTTTCTGCACTGGACTACACCTGTGTGCGTAATATGATCTCCAGGGTCATTATATTATATAAAAAAATACAAATGAAATGTCAGAATGTTAATAGGTACCTGTGATGCAGATTCATGAGCCCAGCTGCACTCGTTAGTACTGCTGGACCAATAACACCCAGCTGAAACACAAACTACACACCTGTATACAAAACACACACACACACACACACACACACACACACACACACACACACACACACACACACACACACACACACACACACACAAATATACACTTCTGAACCAAACCAAAGAACTAAACCTGCCAACAGAGCAAATCAGCGTTTGATTGTAGATGTGCAGTTATTCTAATCCATGGTTTAGTCATTTTAATGTTATGTGTGAATGTTTAGATTTAATGTGTATAATGTGTAAATGTTTAGGTTTAATGTGTATAATGTGTGAATGTTTAGGTTTAATGTGTATAATGTGTGAATGTTTAGGTTTAATGTGTATAATGTGTGAATGTTTAGGTTTAATGTGTATAATGTGTGAAAGTTTAGGCTTTAATGTGTATAATGTGTAAATGTTTAGGTTTTAATGTGTATAATGGGTGAATGTTTAGGCTTTAATGTGTATAATGTGTAAATGTTTAGGTTTAGTGTGTATAATGCGTAAATGTTTAGGTTTAATGTGTATAATGTGTAAATGTTTAGGCTTTAATGTGTATAATGTGTGAATGTTTAGGTTTAATGTGTATAATGTGTGAATGTTTAGGTTTAATGTGTATAATGTGTAAATGTTTAGGTTTTAATGTGTATAATGTGTGAATGTTTAGGTTTAATGTGTATAATGTCAAACAGCTATATACATTAAAACATTAAAATTGCTACATGATAATCGGCTCAACCAACTTTTTAACTGCCCGATGTCTTAAGCTCAGCAAATAAGAAGACATTGTGCAGCAAAATTAGCCTTTGTTAGTTCCACTTTCAAATCAAAATGTAACAACTTTTTCATGTGACTGTATATCACATATACATTAACATTACCTGATTTGGCCCAACATGCCAGACAAAATGAATCATGATGACAGGCTGCTGTTCGGAGAGCTTTTATATAAAATATCTTACTTAGCATATGGTGATGTCTCTGTGATGTCTGGGCAGCTCCTCAGTTTCAGGCTCTCTGTGATTTTCTGATCTCCAATTGTGACAGTCGCTTTGACTGGACATACAAAAGAAAACACTTTCTGTGTGAAGATGACTGCTGCTGAGAGTTATATTCAGTTAGTGAGACAGAGGTTAAGATTCTTACTTATTATTAGAATTTTGTATTACATATTCATAAATGCTGTGACCATTTTTATATAGTATTGTGTAGTGTTAGCTTACAACAGCTCCTTCTTGTACTAATGATTATTTAAAATAGGGCTTTTGAAATTTAAACGGATAAAAAAGTTCAGAGCTAGAATGATCTAAACTGACCGTTAGCCGGAAGTTGCTGACTGGAGAATTTGCAGGAGCAGTTGGGGAAAACTGCAGAACTGCTGTTACACAGATTCTCATCTTCCTTCATGAAGGAACATGTTAAGAGAGGATTTTCTGTTCCCTCCACATTCAAGTGAAGATTCAGACTGAGCTAAATAAGAAAGCACAGTAGTGGATAAAAATTAATAAATATTTCTAAAATAAAGGTGAAGCGGTTTTGAGATTTTAAATTAAAGAGACACCTTTACCTCAGTGGAGAGTTCAGTCACTTGAAAAGAAATCAGCTCTTTCTGAAAAGAATCTTCAGGAATGGAGATCCAAGGAGAGGCTGAACACTCATCTTTAGTCAAGCATCTAGAGTGACCACAATGAGAAATCACAATCACACGATCACACATGGTGGATACTTGATGTTTACAGTCTGCTATGCTGTCCAGAGAGCCTATGTAGGGTTATGAGGAATGTGGTGTTATTCAGCATTCAGGGATGATTTCAGAACCCTTTCTATGTGCTCTCCACATTATCAAATATTGTAGAGCAGTACAGCACAGCGATCCTCATAGAGGGAGGGGCTACATACTACTAAATTCAGGCATTAACTCAGATTTTCTTCTCTAAGGATTAAAGTATCACAATATGATATACTGATATACTGAAAGGATCAGATAAAGAATGCCATAAAGTGCCCTTCTATCATCCCTCTCCCTTCCCCATATCTGTGAATAAGGTGTGGAGAAAATAGCTCTGACTAACTAATCATCTGATTCTAGGATTTAAACTGTAATGAGACACAAAGAAAGAGAGATACTAACCATGTTGCCAGACGATCCTACAACAGTAGCACAATGATGGAGTGGAGTAATTTATTTAGCTAATGACAGGTGCTGAAATAACATCTTTGTAAACATTTTAACGCTGACATCTGTTGACAATCAATTTTCATAGCCTGGTTTGAAATATTCATATTTAAAACGATGGACTTGTTTCTTTTTAATGTTCGTATGTATTTTGCAGTGTTTTATTAGGAAAAAAGTTTCGGTGCAAATGAAAGCACCATGATAACAGGGCAATGTGAAAAAACAAGGTCTATGTATCAGTTTGAAAAACAGTAATGAAATTGACAAATATACTGAATATATTATATATATATATATATATATATATATATACATATATATATAATATATTCAGTATATTTGTCAATTTCATTACTGTTTTCAGTATATATGATATCATATATCCTATGTTTTTTCAGTGTATATATATATATATATATACAGTGCCCTCCATAATTATTGGCACCCCTGGTTAAGATGTGTTCTTTAGCTTCTAATAAATTGAGGGTTTTTTAAAATAATATAGGACCACGATGGAAAAAAGAGCAAAATCCAACCTTTATCTCAAGTGCATTTATTCAGTAGGAAAAAAATCCCACATTAAGAAATAATTGTTTAACATCAAATAATGTGTGCCACAATTATTAGCACCCCTGATGTTAATACTTTGTACAACCCCCCTTTGCCAACAAAACAGCACCTAATCTTCTCCTATAATGTTTCACAAGATGGGAGAACACAGAAAGAGGTATCTTCGACCATTCCTCTTTGCACAATCTCTCTAAATCATCCAGCGACCTGGGTCCTCTCCTCTGCACTCTCCTCTTCAGCTCACCCCACAGGTTTTCAATGGGGTTAAGGTCTGGGGACTGAGATGGCCATGGGAGGAGCTTGATTCTGTGTGTGGTCAACCATTTCTGTGTAGATCTTGCCATATGTTTAGGGTCATTATCTTGCTGAAAGACCCAGTGACGACCCATCTTCAGCTTTCGGGCAGAAGCCACCAGATTTTGTTTTAAAATGTCCTGGTATTTCAAAGCATTCATGATGCCATGCACCCTAACAAGGTTCCCTGGGCCTTTGGAAGAAAAGCAGGCCCACAGCATCACTGATCCTCCCCCGTATTTCACAGTGGGCATGAGGTGCTTTTCTGCATACTCAGCTCTTGTGTTACGCCAGACCCACTTACAGCATTTGTTGCCAAAAAGCTCTATCTTTGTTTCATCTGACCAAAGCACACGGTCCCAGTTGAAGTCCCAGTACTGCTTAGCAAACTCCAAACGTTTACGTTTATGATTGTGAGTGAGAAAAGGTTTTTTCCGTGCATGCCTCCCAAACAGCTTGTTGGCGTGTAGATAGCGTCTGATGGTTGTTTTGGAGACTTCGTGACCCCAAGATGCTACCATTTGTTGCAGTTCCGTAACAGTGAGCTTTGGAGAACTTTTTATTTCTCTTATCATCCTCCTCACTGTGCGTGGTGGCAAAATGAACTTGCGTCCTCGTCCAGACTTGTTTACCACTGTTCCAGTTGTTTTAAACTTCTTAATAATTCCTCTGACAGTAGATACGGACAGGTGTAGGTGAGTGGCTATTTTCTTGTAGCCATTGCCTGACCTGTGAAGGTCAACACACATCTGCCTTACTTGAATGCTATGTTCCTTTGTCTTTCCCATGTTGAAGAGAAATGGCCTCTGTGTCACGTCATAATTATACCCCAGGGAAACAGGAAGTTGTGAATTGCTAATTAAATGTTCCTACATACTTTGATTAACTTCGTAAACTACTGTAGAAGTGACAGAAATTCTTTAATTACATTTATTTCCTAAGAATTGTTAGGGGTGCCAATAATTGTGGAACAGGTGATTTTATGAAGAAAAATTATTTCTTAGTCAGGGATTTTATTTTCCCCCTAAAACTCTACTTGAGTTAAAGGTTACATTTTTCTACAATTTTCAGTGTGACAGTATGTTTCCACAATAAAATCTGAATTTATTTTAAGGCTTTTGACACATCTTAACCAGGGGTGCCAATAATTATGGAGGGCACTGTATATGTATATACGCTGCTGTCGGAACAAAACCTCATATCTCCATATTTGTTGTTTTTCAGTTTTTGATGTAATTTGAAAAGGCCTGATGATTGGACAAAAAGAAACAGCCCAAAATGACATAGAAAAAAATTCTGGTTCCATTGACTTACATTAAAAGTAAAGTAAAAAGTAAAAAGCTCCTCCTGTGAAGTTACCATTTTGGAGATACAAGGTTTTGTTCTGACAACAGTGATATAGTACTCAAGAAAACTTTCTAAAAGATTTTGTAGTGTGTTTATGGGAATTTTTGCCCATTCATCTAGAAGGACATTTACGGGTTCGGACACTGATGTTGGACGACAGGGTCTGGCTCGCAATCTCCGTTTTAGTTCATCCCAAAGGTGTTCAATGGGGTTGAGGTCAGGGCTCTGTGTGGACCAGTCAAGATATTCCACACCAAACTCACTCAACCATGACTTTATGGCACAAAAATGTTGGAACAGAAAAGGTCTTCCTAAACTGTTCCCACAAAGTTGGAACCATGGAATGTCTTGGTATGCTGAAACATTAAGATTTCTCTGTTCTAGGCCAACCCCTGAAGAACAAACCCATAGCATTATCCCTCCTCCACCAAACTTTTGGCACAGTGTGGTCAAGCAGGTGCACTGTTAGAAATAAAGGTACCATGTAGGTACAGGATTCGAACAGTGCAAACGTTCCCTCAAAGGTACAACATTGTACCACAAATAAATTTTTTCCAGTGGAAAAGTAGATATTTGTATCTTTTTATAAACTAATGTTTTAAAACCGAACCATTTACTAAAAAGCCTGGCGATGAGATGGGGTGTGTGGAGTCAGTACAACTTAGAAAATATCATTTCAGTGGATTATGGTTCAGTTTTGTTCCATGACTGAAGGTAGTGAGATGTACCCCTGAGGGTACCACCACAGTGACAAGAAGGGTACTGCCCCAGTGACAGTGTCGTAACTTTTTTTCTTAGAGTATAATATTCACCTGGCATTCACCTAACCAAGACTCGTCTGTCAGACTGCCAGATAGAGAAGTGTTCATCACTCCACATTGTCCAGCGGCAACATGCTTTACAGCACTCCCCACCACCCCCCACCCCCATGGTGTCAATGCAAGACAGACCAAGAGCATATGTGAACTGGAAACATGAACTAGAAGCACAGTTAAACTGGAAGCAAGAGTGGGTGAAACATCCCAAAAAAACAGGAATAGAAAAACTCTCGTCAAAAGGTGTTTGCAAGTTGTGATACCTGCCACAGGGGATGTTACAAAGAACTGACTTAGGAAGGGCACAATTACTTTTTTTTTTTTAAGTTAATCAAATGTAAAGTATCTGTACATAAGAGTTGCAGAAAAATGTTATTTTTAAATCATGCCTATCCCAAATAGTATCTAAAAAGTAGCAAAGTATTTACTATAATCTTTCTGGGGTCAATATACATATATCCATTATAGTAAGTATTGAGCTCCACTCCACTGCTCATTGAGCTCCACTGGTTACCGGTTGCTGCTCGTATCAAATTTAAAACTCTTACGATTGCCTACAAGGTGTTAACAGAGCAGGCTCCTTCCTACCTGCACTCGCTCCTAAAGGCTTACAGCACCGCCCGGCCGCTGCGATCCTCCAATGAACGTCGCTTAGCTTTGCCAAACATTCACACAAAGCAATCGAGACTGTTCTCATACTTGATTCCCCAATGGTGGAACAAGCTACCTTCCACTGTCAGAGCAGGGGCGTCCCTCGCTATTTTTAAGAAACTCCTGAAGACAGAGCTCTTCAGGGAGCACTTACTCTAATCGCCTCTTGCAATCTAACCACTACCAACCTCATCTCCTTCTTGCCCTCCTTCCCTTCTCTACCCCGCTATTACCCTTTGGCCTCCTTTAGGCCTGACTATGTTTGTTCTATGTACCTCATTATTTGTAAGTCGCTTTGGATAAAAGCGTCTGCTAAATGTAAATGTAATGTAATGTAATGTAAGTGAAAGAGAGTTTTGTGCAAAAGAGATGCTTTGTAGTTATTATTTACTGCCTGTATGGATTAAGATGTATGGATTAGAAATTAAACCTATTTATGTTAATACTTATTCAATATGACTGGACAGTAAAGTTGCCTTTGACTGAAATGACTGAATGTTGAGATACTGTCATGATGCTGTAAACCCAAGCTTAACTTGGTACTTTAAGAACATCATACCTATATCCCACTGTTACATGGTCTAATAAAGGTTATACACAAAAGAGACAAAATGACACTTACATGACTTTCACCCAGGTCAAGACATACCGCAATGAGTAGTATCCTAGTAGGACCAGTGTCCCAAAACATACTGCAAGTGGTATGACTAGTTATTTGTTACTCTGTAATGCAGGTGTAGTGAATATTTTGCACATTATCAGTAACAATTTGTTTTGCTGAGATCAGTGTCAGCTGGATAAAGAGAGTTATAGAGATAGCTGGCACCTTATGCTTCATTACTCATAAAACAAAAATGTTTAAAAAGGCAGACATGCAGTGTTGAAAAGGAGATGTATAGGACTGGGTGAGGAACCTACTTGCTTGCAGTCACACACCAGCCACAGGAAGGATCCTGAGAAGCTCTGCAGTCTCTCAAAGTGCTGTACATACCACACTGAGTCACTGCTACTCGCCGGATCTACAACACAAACATGTACAACCAATTTAATCCAACTATAAATGTCTAGGCTAATACCATTTATTGTTAGATTAAATTGGTTGTATTGGTTCTAATACAACAGGCCAAGCAATCTTGGCAAAAAAAAAAAGCAAAAAAAAGATTCTGGTAAACCATCAGTCAACTCACAAGGGGAAAGCAGTGTGCCACTAGCCTGTATATAATAAAGATGGTGTGTTGCTGAGTTCGACTGAAGACTCCATTGGGCGGTGGAAGGAATACTTTGAGGACCTTCTCAATCCCACCGATACATTCTCCAGTGAGGAGGCAGAATCTGGAGACACGGGAATAGGCTCGTCCATTACTGAGGCTGAAGTCATTAAGGTAGTTAAAAACCTCCTTGGAGGCAAGGCTCCAGGGGTGGATGAGATCCATCCCGAGTTCCTCAAGGCTCTGGATGTTGTGGGGCTGTCTGGGCTGACATGCCTTTTCAACATTGCGTGGACATCGGGGGCAGTGCCACTGGATTGGCAGACTGGGGTGGTGCTGCCTCTTTTTAAAAAAGGGGACCGGAGGGTGTGTTCCAACTACAGGGGAATCACACTCCTCAGCCTCCCTGGTAAGGTCTATGCAGGGGTACTGGAGAAGAGAGTCTAGCTTGTAGTCGAACCTCAGATTCAGGAGGAGCAGTGCAGGTTCCGCCCTGGTCGTGGAACACTGGACCAACTCTTCACCCTCTCCAGGATCATAGAGGGCTCATGGGAGTTTGCCCAACCAGTCCACATGTGCTTTGTGGATCTGCAGAAGGCATTCAACTGTGTTCCCCGGGGTATTCTGTGGGAGGTGCTTCGGGAGTACAGGGTACATGGCTCTTTGCTACGAGCCATTAAGGCCCTGTACAAACAAAGCAGGAGTTTGGTTTGCATGGTAGTAAGTCAGACTCGTTCCCAGAAAGAGCTGGACTCCGTCAGGGCTGCCCTTTGTCACAGATTCTATTCATAATTTTTATGGATAGAATTTCTAGGTGCAGTCAGGGGACGGAGGGTGTCCGGTTTGGTGACCTCAAGGTCATCACATCAGTGCTGTTTGCAGATGATGTGGTCCTATTGGGGACATCAGGCCGTGAACTTCAGCTTTCACTGGATCGGTTTGCAGCCGAGTGTGAAGCGGCCAGGATGAGAATCAGTACCTCTAAATCTGAGACCATGGTTCTCAGGCGGAAAAGGGTGGAGAGCCCTCTCTGGGTCGGGGATAAGCTCTTGCCTCAAGTGGAGGAGTTTAAGTATCTCGGGGTCTTGTTCACGAGTGATGGTACAAGGGAGCGGGAGATTGACAGGCGGATTGGTGCTGGGTCAGCAGTGATGCGGGCTCTTTACCGGTCTGTTGTGGTAAAGAAAGAGCTGAGCCATAAGGCAAGGCTCTCGATTTACTGGTCGATCTACGTTCCCACCCTCACCTATGGTCATGAGCTTTGGGTAATGACTGACAGAATAAGATCGTGAATATAAGCGGCCGAAATGAGTTTCCTCCGCAGGGTGTCTGCACTCTCCCTTAGAGATAGGGTGAGAAGTTCAGTCATCCGGGAGGGACTCGGAGTAGAGCCGCTGCTTCTTTACGTCGAGAGGAGCCAGTTGAGGTGGTTCAGGCATCTGGTTAGGATGCCTCCTGGACGCCTCCCTCGTGAGATGTCACAGGCAAGTCCACCAGGGAGGAGACCCCGGGGAAGACCTAGGACACGCTGGCATGACTATATTGCCCAGCTGGCCTCGGAGTCCCCCCCAGAGAGCTAGTGGAAGTGGCTGGGGAAAGGGAGGTCTGGGCCTCATTGCTTAGGATGCTGCCCCCGCGACCCGAACCCCGGAGAAGTGGAAGATAATGGATGGATGGATGGTTCTAAAACACTTTTCTGAAACTTCTGTAGTTTATTGGCTGACTTTAAATAAACTTTATCATAGTTTCACTGTTTCAATTCAACCTTAAATTCCTTATTTCAGGGTCCAGAGTTGAAAACGTCTCATGTAAGTTGCCTTTAATGATGCTTATATCAGCTTCTGATGATGGGCGTGTGGCCCTAAGACTCACCTGATTTCTCAAAGCTATGTAGATGTATTTATGATCCACTGGATCAAAGTGCATTCTGGGAAACACCATCCTGTCATCATCAGATTTGTATAGAACCGTCAAACAGCCAGAATTCAAAGCATTGTCCAGCACAATCTGGAAACACATGCAGAAGAAAAGAATAAGGAATTGTCATAATATTTTATTGGCCTCTGGGGACTAGTCAGAATGTAAAAATAATCAGGAAGGAATGTTTGCCCAACTAAAATAAAAAATAAAGGTCATAGGAACTGTTCAGCATAGGACTTTTGAAGGTTTTGGTTTTTTTCAAAAATGAAGTATGTTTATTGGTGTTTGTAAGCCCTTTAGAATTTTTCTGCATAAATTTGACCTAGAACTTCATCAGATTTTCCTAATAGCAGATAAAGTGAACCAAAGTAAACAATGATCCTGAATTTCCTTCATTTGTATAGAATCTGTCTGACTGTGTATTGGTGGAGTCCAAACTCTTTAGAGATGGTTTTGCAATCCTTTCCAGCCTGATGAGCATCAACAACTCTTGTTCTGAGATCCTCAGAAAACTCCTTTGTTTGTGCCGTGATACACTTCCACAATCATGTGTTGTGAAGATCAGACATTTTACTCAATATATAAAAGTCTAATGTTTTTGTGTCATTTGTATAATTTGGTTCTCTTTATCTACTGTTGTGATATGTGAATATCTGATGAGGCTTTAGGTTAAATTTATGCAGAAATATTAAAAATTCAAAGGAGTTCACAAACTTTCAAGCACCACAGTAAAAGAACAGCTGTTGTGACTATGTGATCAGAGAATCAACATTTTGTAGAGACTGTCAAACAGTAAACATTATAAGGCGGTTCACAAATACAGGACATTAAAAGTGTTTAAACTCAACAGAACTAAGAAATGCTGAATATTCCAACATTTATTTTCACGTTCTTGAGTGATTATGTATTAGAAGATGGACAGAGAGTCAGACCTTCAGCAGTTGTCCAGTAGCAGTTCCTATGTAGAGCTCAATCCAGGCTCCTTTCTTTTCTGCTGCTACAGATGACATTGAACTGTGTTTGAGCACCACAGCACGAGGCCTCAGAACATCTTCTCCTTTCTGCAGACACCAGAAACATGTTGAGGGAAAGAAATGACAGATACTGATCTACAGCATCTGATTTAGAGGCCGAATGACATGAAGAATAAAGTGCAGATTATTTAAAATAAATTCAATTTTATTTACTGGCTGTTTCTCACCTGAGCTCTGCACGTTGGTTTACAGCTGAAATATGAAGGTACTCGGTCTCTGATCTGACTCAGGTCGTAAATGGCCAAAGCAGTTTTCTGGGGGTCGTTCGATTCTTGTGCAGTGAATATTCCCGCCCAGAGAAGAGGAGATCCAGAGGAGAGAACTACAGAGGAGGACAAGAGCTTTTTACGCTCTTTATCATCACAGCACTGTAGCACTGCACCTTCTAAAGATCTGGTCATTTCAGTTTTACTGTGGCTGTTCTTCATCCTTAAGACCACCACAGCTGGACCTGTTCTAGACTTAACGTTCACCAGCAGGTACGAGTGAGAGGGAGGAGATGATTGGAAGCCGTCAATCCACTCAGCATCACTCTGTAGAGAAATGCTGGTTTCAATTGGCTCAATGCCTGATTTAGAGAAAATTCCTCCTGCCTGAGATTCCAGAGTGTTCTGCAGAAAAACTCCTTCATCAGAGCCACAGTCATCAGGAACCTTTTCTCTGGCAACCAGCATGTATTTCTCTGTTCCTTCATCAAAATCTACAATAAAAGAAACAGATGATTTATTAACAGATGGTCCGACTGTAACATCCTCCCTGTAGAGACTTCTGCTGATGTCATTGATGTCCAGGAGTTCACAGTATCCACAGTCAGAGGTTCCGCAGGTTATCAGGGTCTTATTCGCGTCGAAAGGCAGTAAAATATTAACTCGGTTCTGGTGTCTGTGGTTCTGTATGTCCTTCTGTTTTTCCTCTACTAGATCGAGCCTCATCTGGAGGAGCTGAGAGTCGGTGACGACGAACACTTTCCCGTTTCCAACAGCAAAGTTCCTGATCTCTCCATTAACGCTGAACTCCGTTAAGGAGGAAACAGCGCTTTGGAATAAGAGCAGCATTCCCAGATAAACGGTCCTCATCCTGCAGGTCTGAGTGGAGCTGAAACTCGGAGCGAGTCAGTTTGATTGACATGTGGAGCTGAGAGAAGATCAGGACTAACGTCTGCAGAGCGTCTCTGCTCGAAGTGGATGGAGGTGAGAACTTCCGTGTTAACGTGTCTGTAGCTCATCCTCACATCATTAGTCTCAGACTGAAGCGGTGAAGCTGCTGAGCTCTTTAGCGCAGAGTTTAAATATCGCTTACAGGCTTTTTCAGCTCGGACTTCTGTTTTGTCTAAACTCTGTAACCCTCAAAGTTGAGTGTAGTTCCAAGTAACTCCAAGTCTCTTGTTCAGAGGGGTGGGAAAATATTGTCGGGTTACAAGATTGAGGTAGAACTTCTCTTTTATTTCCCACCTTTTATGGGCAGCTAAGGGAGGTCCTAGTAGCAGTAGCTAAGCTAGATTCCGTGGATGGCAGTCGCGACTCCGGCGGGAGGCAGGAGAGAAAACGCAGGCTATAAGACTGGAATTGAGGCACTGTGTGGATCAGTGTGGGCTGCAGCTCTGGGGGATTGAGAACGCAGAAGTTACCCAAAGTCAAGGACTGGAAGAACGATAGAGAAGCACTGCCTGAGATTGGGATACAGGAATTCTGTTGCTAAATAAACTGGCGCTAGCTGCTGTTTTTGGGTCTTTATATAGTTATATTTATGGCCAGGTCGTGTTTTAATGTGTGCTGAAATATTTTAGAAGAAGCTCAATCTGCTCTGTCTCATTTTTCACAGAGTGTTTTCTTTGTTTTTGTTTTTGTTTTCTTAATTTCCCCCCCTTTTTAAAATGTATTTCCGCAATGACCTTATGACTGCTGGGAATCTTTCTTGAAGCTGTCTGAGCTTGGGGGGGATCGGAAGACTATCTTTGTAGTGATCTGAGTGGTGTGCAGTGTTCACTCCAGGTTGGATTTGTAGTGAAATAATTATTATTAGTAGTAGTTTTATTCCATTAATTTATTTATTTATCTTCCCTTTATTTTGGGCACTTCATTTGTGAAATCCTAGCAACTAAATAGTTACTCCATCCCCAGGGCTCAGTCTAGATTTCTGGAGACCGCATATATATTTATATTTTTTTTATATGAGGATGGTTTATTCTGTGGTATTCATTTGCTATTATATTTATTTAAAACAATTATTTTATTTATTTATTTTTTTGTGAGGCAGCCAATATTAAGTGACCAAATGTTAATAAAGAACTTGTATCTTTTCTAACGAAGCAACTTGTGTATTTGTGTTCATTCAGAGCTCCTCTTTGCTCTTGGAATAAACCAAGGGGTGGCATAGTTGGTTTTGACACTAGACATTTGGGGTACGCGTGCCACAAGTACATAGGGACTAAATATCAGAGTTGTAATATTAACTGCTTAGAAATTGTTTTTAACAGATTCACAAGAATATGCATTAAAAATATGCCTTTTTTAACTATACATAATAAATAAAAGGTGGGAAATAAGAGAAGTTCTACCTCAATCTTGTAACCCGACTATATTTTTCCAGTTTTTGACACATGATCAAAGAACATTAACAACAGTGCAACCCAAACTACAGAGCTTCATTCTGTCCCACTGCACAGAGTTGCGTAACATAGTGGATTAATGGCAGATGAGAGGCTCAGACTTTCCAGACCATCAAACCGGATTCAGTTAAACTCATGGAAGCTTCATGAAGTTGATTCTGTTATTATATGACAGCACTGAGGATATTTATGACTTTTGTAACTTGTAACAGTTCAGTGCTGCTCCCCAGTGGTGCCACTGAGACAGCATCTATTCGGTCTGCCTGTTTCCTTTTTCAGTTTGTGGTCATTTTTTTACAGCCATGGTTACAACATGATTTTGTGCTTTATAGGCCTATAAATGTTTGTTTTGCTTTGGAAATCAATTCATGCAAAGTACAACTCTAATTCCAAAGAAGCTGATTTGCAAATCTTATAGACCCATATTTAATTCACAATAGACGATAGAACACGTCAGATGTTGAAAGTAAGGCATTTTGCCATTTCGTGAAAAAATATCAATTCAGGCCTTGATTAGGACTTGAAGGCAGCAACGCATTGCAAAAAGGTTGGGACAGGGCCGTGTCTAACATTACGTAGCATCCCCTCTTCTATTAGCAACAGTCTATAAACATCTGGGAAGTGAGGAGACCAATTGCTGGAGGTTTGGGAGAGGTATGTTGTCCCATTCCTTATCAGTCCTGGGTCTTCTCTGCCGCATTCTCTGGCATGATGTGTCAAATGTTTTCTATTGGTGAAAGGTCTGGACTGCAGACAGGCCAGTTCAGCATGCGGAGTCTTCTTCTGTGAAGACATGCTGTTGTGAGGGATGCAGTATGTGGTTTATCATTTTCTTGCTGAAATATTCAAGGCCATCCCTGAAAGAGACACTGTCTAGTTGGGAGCTTATGTTGTTCAAAAACCTCTGTATACTGTTCAGTTGATAGAGCCTTTCCAGATGTGTAAGCTGCTCATGCCATAGGCACTAATGCAGCCCCATACCATCAGAGATGCAGGCTTTTGAACTGTGCGCTGATAACAAGCTGGATGGTCCCTCTGCTCTTGAGTCTGCAGGACAGGGTGTCTCCAAAAGGACATTCACATTTTGATTCATCTGACCACAGAACAGTTTTCCATTTTGCCTCCATTTTGAAAGAGCTTTGGCCCAGAGAAGGCGGTGGTGTTTCTGGATAGTGTTGATATTTGGCTTCTTCTTTGCATGATACAGCTTTAACTTGTACTCGTGGATTGTACGGTGAACTGTGTTCACAGACAGTGATTTCTGTAAGTGGCCATGCAGTGATTTCCAGTACAGAATCTTGCCTGTTTGCAGTGCAGTGTCACCTGAGAGTCTGAAGATCACAAGCATCCAAAATTGACCCTCAGCTGTGTCCCTTGCATACAGGGATTTTCTCCAGATTCACAGAATCTTTAGTGATATTATGTACTGTAGATGGTGGGATATCCAAAGTCTTCACAATTGTATGTTTAGGAACATTTTTTTGAAATTGTTCCACAATTTTTAGATGCAGTTTTTCACAGATTGGTGAACCTCTACCCATTTTTTTCTTCTGAAAGATTCTGCCTCTATAAAATGCTCTTTTTATACCCAATCATGTGAGTTGCCCCTGTCTCAACTTTCTAAGATGCGATGCTACCATCAAGTTCTAAATGAGTTGATGTTTTTCATGAAATGGTAAAATCTCTCACTTTTAACATCTGATATGTGTTCTAATAATAATTCCGTGTTGCTCCTTGTTGAGATTCCAGAATGTTCCACAAAAAAACTCATTCATCAGAGCAACAGTCATCAGGAACCTTTTCTCTGGCAACCAGCATGTATTTCTCTATGTCTGTGGTTCCTTCATCAAAATCTACAAGAAAAGAAACAGATGATTTATTAACAGATGGTCCGACTGTAACATCCTCCCTGTAGAGACTTCTGCTGATGTCACTGATGTCCAGGAGTTCACAGTATCCACAGTCAGAGGTTCCGCAGGTTATCAGGGTCTTATTCGCGTCGAAAGGCAGTAAAATATTAACTCGGTTCTGGTGTCTGTGGTTCTGTATGTCCTTGTGTTTTTCCTCTACTAGATCGAGCCTCATCTGGAGGAGCTGAGAGTCGGTGACGATGAACACTTTCCCGTTTCCAACAGCAAAGTTCCTGATCTCTTCTCTAAACTCTACAAATAACTCTCTTATTTTAAGACAGAATGCATTCAGTGAGCCCAGTTCCCAAATTATGTCATTCCCTTCTCACAGAGTCTCAGCGTTTTTCTCCTGTAGCCTGTTATAAAACTGTTCCACTGAGCTCCAGAGTCTAGTGTGAAAATGACCTGCGTATCAAGGCGCTAAATCACAAATATGTTAGATTTTTGTTAACAGCGTGTATAAGAAAGACACGTCATTAACTTTGATGACATTTTGCCAAATGATACAGACCATCAGATTTTCATTCCATCACTTCATCAGTTAGTATGTAGTAAAGTTATATGGTTCTGTTTTTTTAATGATTTCCTGCTGTAATGAGTTTTTGAAACATGATCAAAGAACATTAACAACAGTGCAACCCAAACTACAGAGCTTCATTCTGTCCCACTGCACAGAGTTGCCTATCATAGTGGATTAATGGCAGATGAGAGGCTCAGACTTTCCAGACCATCAAACCGGATTCAGCTAAAGTCATGGAAGCTTCATGTAGTTTTCAGTGTTTTCAGTGCAGTGCCACCTGAGAGTCTGAAGAGAGAGAGAGACTGCAGTAACTTTAACAGGATGAAATATTTCGGTACACTAAGACTAAAACAGAGAGAAATAAGTGAGTCCACAACATCACTGCCAAAATATTTAATATAAATATGAATTATGGGTTCATACAACCACCGAATCTTTACACAGTTATTTGGCACCCCTAATTTATTTCTTAGATAAAAAAGGTGAATAGTTTAATAATATATTGACTGCCAAAGTGGAAATGTCACTAGTTTTCATTTCAGAAAACTGGTCACTTTACTATTGCTCACATCAAATGCTAGCAAAGACAGTATAAAGCCCATTACAACACTTCATGGTGTTACACTTTCATTTTGAACAGTATTACATGTCAAAAGGAAGAATTGGAACCACTACTCTTACAGGACACAGGAATACATGGGGAATCTTGCACACAGAAGAAACTGTTTGTGTATGTCTCTGTTCCATTTCTAAAATTGTAGAAAATTCACCAACACTGATCAGCAACAGATAAACTAAGGAGAACAGTGAAAATAAGAAACAGCTCTGATTTGAATCAGGAAACAATAATAAAGTAAAACAGTTGTTTACAACTGTGTTTTATTTAGTGCCATTACATTCCGTGTAACATGTATATGCATATGTATATATATATATGTATATCATGAGGTCTTTCTGCTAATGAGCACTTCTATAGATTCAACTATTGTAGGAATATTTTACCTTCTGCTATGTCAGTAATTATGCAGTCTTAAATGACACTGTGCAAAGACATTAAATTAAAATACTGGCTTATGCAGAAGAGGCAAAGGTCAATTTATAACAACTTACAGTTTCAGTAATGAAAATGTAAAATCTGGGATCATTTTAACTTTGTACCCTGTTTTTCTTCTTCGTAGTCTTCTTTCTGTTTTTTTTTTTTTTTGTCTTTCTCTTATACAGATAACTAAAGCCTTAACAAGCTGTTACTGATACAGCAGCAAGAGCCACTGTAATTCAAATGGAACCTCCCTTGCATGCCACCTTTTATCCCATTACACATTTCACCTTCCTGCGTCAGTATCCTTGATTTTTCCTTAAGAAAATAGTCCTCTATAGAGAAGCAGCTAACATCTAACTTTTGTTGGCGTATTCTATATTCATGGCTCCCAGCTGGTGGAGAGTGTGGATATGAACACAGGCCAGGTTTGAGCTACGTTCTCCCTTTAAAGATGAATCAACTACTTACAGCAGCTGCAGGAGAGCATGGCTGAACAACAAGTTGTGGCAAATAGGATCTTTCGAACTCCAGGAGGGCCATCCAGTCCCTGCCCTCATCCCAAAAAGATGCCGAATTCCAGATCATTGTAGTCACACATCTCTTTGAGACTGCAGAATGAAAAATGTGGGACAAAAAGAAGTAGGTGTAGATACTGGCCCACTTTTTAGTGAGAGGGTCAACTGACTGTCTCTTAAAGGGGACCTATTATGCTCATTTTAAATGCTCATAACTTTATTTTTGAGGTCAACTATAATAGATTTTCCAAAAACACAATGTTTTGAGCTCCTGTGTCTTTAAGCCCCGCCTCTTGATGAGCCAAATGTGCTCTGATTGGTCAACAGACTCTTCCCAGCCTCCAGTACTTGCTACACAATACATATCTGTGCCATAGTAATTAATCTTTAATGAGAACAGTCCTGATTTTATTGCAAGATTAAACCAAGTGATGGAATTAGTGTCACTTTGAAAAGATAAGGCAAAAAAATTAATCTTAACACACCACTCTGCCTGGCCCAGGTGTTTCTAGGCTAGGTCGGATGGGACTCATGTGGTGCCAGCGTTGGTAGAGCCATCTGCTCTCTCCAGACAAACTCTTGTGTTTCCTTGATTTCTACTTGGAATATTGAACTTCAGAGTGTCACTGGAGCGCTCCACCACTGGAGTCCTGCAAACAACATATTTACCTCCTTGTTGAGCTATACCAGTATTTCCCGCTGCTGGTCCTGGAATGCCCTGACCATGATGAAAGTTCCCTTTCTTTACTACTCTTTTACCACACATTGAACTGCCTACTTCATTCACATGAGGCTTAAAAATGTTTTAGGCTGACTGTATTATAAAAGAAAATATTAAACCAAGTGGCACTTACTTTAAACAGATCATTCCTAGACTACTACACTATGACACTCACTCCTTTGAAGTGCACTCCATGAATCTTTGGAAGTGAATTTCATGACCTGTTCCAGATTATTGTTGCATTGTTTTTGCCATGAAAGGGGACTTGATTAGGTTGCAGGGAGATGATCTCTGGCTAATCATAAGGAAGGAAAGAAGATATCAGATAGACATTATGAAATCAGTTACCAGTTTTTCATATATAACTGGCCTTTTTAGAGGTTATGAAAAAAAAGTAAAGCTGGAACACCTCCAATATTAATATATGTAAACATTAAATATGGCAAAAAACAACAGAATGAAATAGAAAGATTTTCTGAAGTAAAAGGTAAGGACACAAAAACAGTTACATCATATGAGTGTGTGATATTTAGAATAATTGCACAATAGATCGTTTCACACTTAATATCTAGAACCTCTTGAACAGTGTGAAAAGACTGCTTTAAGAATGGGACATCTGTCTATATATTACCCAAAATAAAAATGATAATAATAAAAATAATATTAATAATAATAATAATAATCATAAGAAGAAGAAGAGTATGTCAAATATAAAAAACACACATGGCATGGCTGCAATGCCTTTATTTTTAATTAATCAACACAATTTTAATCAAGGGTGCTCAATCGTGGTTCAGCACCCTATAGATTTCAGATCCAGCACACCTGGTTCTAATGTTCAGGTGCTCCTGAATGTCTTCATTATCTAGATCAGGTGTGTTAGATTAAGGGTGCAGCTAAACTCTGCTAAGTGCTTAAGATGACTGGGTCATACAATGGAAAGGGTTGGGCAGTGCTTTACGGATGGCCGTGAAGATCCTGCACAGACGTTGCCGTGTTTTCTTGAAGACTGATTCTCTCTGTGAAGCTGTGAAAGATAAATCAGAACAACAGAAAATGACAAAACAGTCAACACCCAGTTAATTCTATTATATTCTACATTACATGTGAAGAATAAAAGAGCAACGCTGTGAGGCTCAGCTTATGAAATACTGGTATGAGTACGTCTACTGTGAAGTAAGGGCTCTGTGTGTATTGATTCGAGTACTTACAATTCTGAAGATTTCCAGAGGACGAGGTAGACTGTTGATGGCCAGACATCATGTCAGCAGGAAAGACTTTACTTGATTTCTAGATGATCAAACATTCAACAAATAAAACAGAACATTAACATTAGCATACGTCTTATATTTAACACAGTATTTTAGAATGTAGGAACTCGTATGATTAGTATTGATTGATTTCTGATTATCCAGTTATTAATAATTAAAAAGTCCACTACCTTTACTCCAGGACTGAAGATAGGAGCTGTTTTACACACAATGACACGAAATCTTCGACTGCTCCTTTTTACAACCACAGCGTTTGGATCCAAGGAACGGTGGTCATTCAGTGGCCTGGAGCTGGAAGAGTAGGTTTCATAATCCTGGCTAGAGATGCTGTTATCCAATGTCGCTTTCACCAGTTTACTGTCATCCCTACTTGAGGTTGTGGGTAACACAGCAGGTGAGTTAAAGTCCAGTAGAGAGACATCATGACTCCTTTCAGGTTTAGTTTGCTCAGAGTCCACGAGCAATGACAGAGAATCCTCTATTTTGCTCTGTAAGTCTGTGAGCACCTTAGTCAAACGGCTTTCTGCATCAGTGAAGCTGCATTGTGAGCCAGCTGACTTGTCTGAATGTCTCTCCTGGCCTTTAGAACCTCCACTTGTACCTGGTAAATCAGTTGCATGTGAAGATGCAGAGTTCAGACTTAGCAAGTGTAGGAGTAAGGTCTTAACTGATTCATCTACAAAAGTGTGGACTAGTGATGAAGGAACTTGGACTGGGTCCCTCAGCAAATTGTTCCTCACCCAAGATGTTTCTAGAACTGAGCCGAGGAATGTTTCCAAATGTATGATTGTCCTTTTATATATCTGAGAACCTCAAAATTGATTAATCTATCTGCATGACATCATATGGTTTCATCAGAAATCAGATGTTGCAGTTGGTTCATCTGTTGGAGAAACTGAGGCTGGGGGACTGCTACAGTTTCAGCAGCAGAATCAGACTTCTGAATGATGTCATACTCAGGGTCAGCAGTTCTCTCTGACACAGCACAGAGTGATGAGCTTGGAGCTTTTCTAGAAATTGTAGACATGCTGTGGTGGGAGGTGGTTGATGTGGATTG
The DNA here is from genome assembly GCF_015220715.1 of Pygocentrus nattereri. Taxonomy (NCBI): domain Eukaryota; kingdom Metazoa; phylum Chordata; class Actinopteri; order Characiformes; family Serrasalmidae; genus Pygocentrus; species Pygocentrus nattereri. The sequence continues at coordinate 38,188,972 of NC_051221.1, read as the reverse complement.
AATTCTCTCTGAAGCCTTTTCAGGTTTTGCATCCATAAAAAGACTTTTGTTAATTAAGAAGATTTTTCACCTTCCTAAAGATGAAGAAGGGGTCTGAATAAACTATCCTCTCAGATGTGTCAGGGTTTTCAGGGATGCTGGAGACAGAGATGTGTGAGAGAGTATTGAGACAACTCAGTATCTCACAGATGTTGTTCATGATTGCCATTGCTGAATGCATAGACTCAACATATCTGTCTAAAGCATCAACAACCTCCTCTGCAATAGTCAGAGCAGCATTTTGTAAATCGTTTGAGGCTGTAGACATAAGTGGTGAAGAAGATGTTTGTCTAGAAGAATCCAAAAAGAGACTTGAACTCTGTGAGGATGCTTTTGTGACCAAGACATCACTCACTACTTTAACAGCATCAGTCAGGAAGCTCTTACTCTTAACAGTCCTCAGTCTGAAAGGCTGTTCTGGAAGGCATGGTGAGATGTGGAGAGGCACTTCAGAGGAGCTTGACACAAGTTGCTCACTCTTGTATAACTCCACAACTTTTCCAATCATCTCATTCATATAAGAGTCTAAATGAATCTGGATTCTTTCTGAAGTTACATGAGGAGGTGACCTGACTGTTACAACACCCTCAGATTCCAACTCTACTCCTCCTGCAGGCTGATCTTGTGTGGAAATCCCACTTCTTTCTAAAAATGACATCTGGAGCCCCAGTAGAAATCCAAAAACTTTCTTCTGCACACGTCTATATATGCTGTGACAAGCAGAGGGCGCACTTTCCTTTCTCTTAGAAGAGCAACACTTCTGCAAGTATTTCAAAAAGCTTCTGGTGATATCTGAAGCTGTAGACTGGGCTTGAATGGATATGGAAGAGGCTGCAACAGATGGCTGAATAATGGTTGAGCTGGAGGAGGACTTCAATGACTGGGTGAAACTTGAGATAGAAAGTTTTTCTACACTTTTTTAGAAGTATTTCACCAACAGTCTGTGTTGCTTTGCTCTGGAACTGAGCACTGAAAAGGTTCTCAACAGAACGCTGTGACGACATACAGTCAAGTGCAGTGTCTTTAAAATCAGAGTCAAGTTCAGGGAAAGGCCTGTTCTTACACTCTCCGAGATCCCTGCCTGATGCTTTAGGCTTGGATGAGGATCTACTAGATCTGGCAAGTTCTCTCAAACCCTGAAATATGTCATTTATTTCCAGTGAGTCTTCATCTCCTGTTGGTGCTTGACATTCAGGGGATACTTCTGAGTCATAAAGATGGACAACCTCACTAATAATGCTGTTAGTGCATTTAACAGTGAGATCATCCATGTGGGAAGCACTTTGGACTGTAGAGAGCTGCAAATCATCCTGTGTGGAGCAAATTCTCTGTCTCTCCAAAGAAGTCAAGAACAGAGCCTGAAGGTAACCTCGTACTCCTTCAAACAAGTTCAAGGGGGCTAAACGAGACCCCCTCACTGAAACGTCAGAAGTCCTTAGCACATTAGTAGATGGCTCAACTGGAAGTGCAACAAGTGACCTAATTATAGTATCAGAGTTCATCCAAGGCATCAACGATAATTCCTGCAACATCTACAGCAGCACTGTGTAAATCTCTGGAGGAAGATTTAGATGATGTTGAGGCACAAACGGAAACCTGCTGTGATTCACTTTTCACCAGACTGTCACTCACCACCTGAATGGCCTTAGTTAGAAATCCTTCAGTTGAGTGTTGAGGTGTTGACTTCAGGCTGGTAGAGGACTGGGATGATGTCGGAGCTGCTAAACTCATGGGTTCTTTGCTTTTCTAAAACACCCTCATCATTATGATCACTTGAACTTAGACTTGTAGACTTGATGACTTTACACTCATCAGGTGAGCTGGATTCAAAAAGCTGGACCTCTTTCTTGTACAAATCCAGGACGTTGTAAATGATGTCATCCGTGCAAGAATCTATATTAGCCTGGGTTCTTGGAGGTATTTGACTGTCCTCTGTCTGTAAAATTTCTGCTGGTTTCAGTGTTTGGTTATTGGTGAATGTGAGATCTTCTATTAGAGAGGTCTGTGAAGCACTTAATGAGGGTACAGTGTTTTGTTGAAGCTCTGTACTACTTTTCTTTGTTTTCTGCTTGAACCCCTTGAAGAACACACTCACCTTCTCATTAATTCTCTGAAAAATGTGTTTCACCACAGAGTCCTTAGCTGTGTTGCTGCTTAGAGGATGGTGAGCTTTCCTGATTTTGCCTTGAATCGTGTTAACGATGTCCCTAGACGTGGCATCCAGGTGACTTCTCTTCAAATCAGGTGGGAACCCTGAGCGAGCCATTGCCTCTAACATTGAGTCCAGGTCTGTTTCACTGGCAAGACTACTGAGAAGGAGCTGACTTACAAAAAAGCTGACAAAAGCCCTGGTGGCTTTTGACTGGAGCTTCTCAGGTGGCAGGTGAACTTTTTGCTTCCTGCAATCCACAAAGACGCTGGATGAGCCTTTCAGCGGTGACCCTCAGCAGATCACTGGTTTTGTGATCAGTTCTTTCAGCACCGTTTCCATCCAGGTGATCACGCACCACCACGGTTATCTTACCCGTCAGAGCTTCTGTGTCTGATTCAGATTCGTCTTGTTTCTTCCTCAGATGTTTTGTCTTCGCCGGTTGAGAATGTGTCATTTTGCCCTCCAGAGTTTTCAACATCTCTTTAGCCAGTAGACTGCACGTTGTCTTCCAGTCCTTGGCCCATGAGGATTCTTTACAGGAGGCAACCTTGCAGATTGATTCCTCCATCGCTGTTTTCACATCACTGAGAAAATCCTCAATAATGTGGCATATAAGATCAGATGGATCCACTGGAGATCTAGTTTAAGATGAAATAATGAGACAAACACAGAAAGACCACAGTCGATAACATCATGTTCTTTTTCATCACACATCACAACAGTTTAAGTTTTTTACATTTTGGTAGTTGCCTCTTATAGAGCAGTTAAAGAGAAATTAGATGAGTGGCATTAACACAGATTATAGTTCACACTCTTACAAAAGATGGTTCTTCTATGGTTCTTAAGTGAAGACAATAGTTTTTATGTAGAACTATAAACACGTGAGAAACCATTTGCCTGTTTAAAGGGTACATTGTATCATGAAATGTTTCCACAGATTGGCGGTGAATGTTGTGTATGGTTCTACAGAGAACCTTTCATAAAAATGTTCTATAGCAGCATAAAAGGTTCTTCTACTGTTACAATGTCAAGCCATTTCACAAGGCAAAGAATTCTCTAAGTATACACATGGTGCTTTGAGTGTTCATAGCGCTACCATTTTACTTACTAAAGAACCTTTGAAGAACCGTCATTTGTAAGAGGGTATATCATAACTAATAGATTTCTGCAGCTGTGTGTGAGTTTTATTATGCTTTCAAAAACAACTGGTACCAAAGTTGGATGTTAATCATAAAAGCATAAAACTTCACATTATGATTTTGAATTTTAGTCTACATGCTTTAACACTAAGGAATTATATCTTCCACAGCTAAAAATGATAGAGTTTGTCAGCAGATGTGGACAGTAAACAGCTACATTTACTCAGTTCTATGTACTCCAGTAAAGTTTCAGTTGATTTGTCGTCACTTTCAGGAATTTTTTCACACAGTAATGCCACTTTGCGGCTGAATTTCTCCAACTGCTGGACTGCTTCATTCTAAGGCAACTTGTTGATGTCCCCACACACACTAGGGGGCACACTCTTGGTCATTACTGACTCTGCCCCAATCAGAAATCTTTCTGTGTATGATTTGGGTTTATCCGATCATAAGGTAGTCTCTATGGAATTGCCAATTTTGTCTCTGTCCATAAAGCCCAAACGCCAAATCTGCTTCAGAAATTTGAAAAAAATAAATCCAGAAATCATGACAGCCAACTTGAAGAATCTTCTACATACAGACCTCCCATCGGTCAATGACGCAGTGGATTTCTACAATAAAAGTCTGAGCAGAATCTTGGATCTTCACGCTCCTGCTAAAACCAGAACAGTCACCTTCTCTCGTTCAGCCCCCTGGTTCACTGATGAGCTAAGAGAAATGAAGGCAGTCAGGCGCGCCCTCGAGCGTTGTTACAAAGCCTCTGGCCTCACTGTTCACAAGTTAGCATATCGGGAACATCAAAAAGCCTACTCAAGATCCATTACGGAAGCACGTCACAGTTTTATGAAAACATCATCAAAAACAGTCAAGGGATTTCTAAGCAGTTATTCACCACTATCAACCATCTCCTGAAACCACAAGCCCCCTTACTCACTGAAAGTACAGAAGAGCACTGCAACAACAATGACTTTCTTTAGAACAAAAACCCACTTCGTTCTGCTATTTCAACCTTCTCCACTCTACATGTGCAGGGTATGTACTCATAGTCTGAGGTCTCCCAGCCCCTAAACTGTTTTCCAGAAGTCTCACAGCAAGAGGTTGAAGGCATTGTCAAGAAGATGAAACCTTCCACCTGTGCCTTGGATCCCTTTCCTACTTCTCTGGTGAAAGCAAACATCTCTGCCATTAGTCCTCTGATTACCACTGTAATAAACCACTCTCTCCAGGCTCGGTTTGTTCCATCTTCTCTAAAGGCAGCCATAATGAGACCACTGCTCAAAAAACCTACTCTTGATCCAGGTGTCTTTGCAAATTATAGGCCCATCTCCAATCTTCCCTTTCTCTCTAAAGTACTGGAAAAGGTAGTCGCCGCCCATCTTCAGGACCATCTTAAATGTAATAACCTTTATGAAAAATTTCAGTCTGGTTTCCGCTCTGCTCACAGCACAGAAACAGCTTTGGTTAAGGTCACAAATTACCTCCTGATGGCAGCTGACGCTGGGTCACCTTCGCTCCTCATCCTCCTGGATTTGTCTGTTGACAATGGCACACTCCTCAATCGGCTTCATCACACCTTTGGTCTCATGGACACTGCCATAAACTGGTTTCAGTCTTATCTGACTGAAAGTATAGAGTACTTAACATATGGAAAGGCAAGATCCCAGACACACACTGTGACCTGTGGAGTCCCCCAGGGGTCAGTCCTGGGCCCCATCCTGTTTACTATATACATGCTTCCCCTTGGCCATGTCATTAGTCACCATGGAATTTCATTCCACTGCTATGCTGATGATGTACAACTCTACCTTTGAATTGACGCAAACTCCTCTGTAGCCTCTTCATCGTCAATGCCATCATCACAACTTGCTGCCTGTCTAGAAGATATTCAGGTATGGATGGAACACAACTTCCTCCAGTTGAACAGTGCCAAAACAGAGGCAATCATGATTGGCCAGTATTACATTCTCCGGCCACAACATTCCACTCTCCTCATCAGTCTCCAATCTTGGTGTGAGGTTTGACCCTGAACTCACTTTCGAGGCCCATATAAAACACCTCTGCAAGATCTCCTTTCACCACCTCAGAAACATCGCCAAACTTCGCACCACTCTGACTGTATCTGATGCTGAAAAACTGGTTCATGCTTTCATCTCCTCTAGACTCGACTACTGCAATGCAGTTCTCATTGGGATTCCTGGCAAGAGTCTCCAGAGACTACAATACATTCAGAACAGCGCTGCTAGGATCCTGATGAGAGTGCGTAAATATGAACACATCACACCCATCCTCTGTTCTCTTCATTGGCTTCCCATCTCTACCAGGATTGAATACAAGGTTTTCCTCCTCACCCACCAGTGCATTTATGGCAATCCTCCTACACATCTGAAAGAACTCCTCAACCCACAGACCTCATCACGATCCCTTCATTCTACAAACACAAATCACCTCCTTCCCCCCAGAACTAAACTCTGCACCATGGGGGACCGGGCATTCTGTTCTGCTGCTCCTCGCTTATGGAATGCTCTCCCTGACCATCTGAGGGCACCACAGTCAAGTGAGAGTTTTAAAAAATGACTTAAAACCTTTCTCTTCAGCAGAACTTACAACCTGTGAGCTTCCTATTGAGTGTAAAGATGTTTTATAACAGTTCTTTGACTTCATTGAAATGCTTCTACTGTATAGCACTTTGAGATTTGTTTAAAATGTAAAGTGTGTTACAAATAAAATTCATTATTATCATTTTATCATTTCTAGGAATCAAATATTTTTTTCAGTTAAATAAATATTACAACAACAAGAAAAGCATTAAAAATTATAATAATTGTATATATTTTAACATTATTTTTAATATTATGCTGCTACTTAGCTACATTCATGTAATTGAATGACAAAATCCTAGTTATTTTAACATTTTACTCTCAAAATTATAATCACAGATATTTTAGCTGTGTGTAAAATTTGAACTGTAAATCCACTTGTTGTTCTCAGTGAAAGTCAGTAAAACATCCTCTACAGTCACCACACTAGCCACGTTTACATGCAGCCTAATAATCCGTTAATAATCCGACTAATAGCTCAATCGGAATAGAATACATCCATGTAAACACCTCGATCGGAATAGACTTATCAGATTGAGGCCAATCGGAATACAATTGCTATCCGATTGAACGAGGTGGGTAAACCTCTAAATAATCCGTTAAATAGAAGAATAATATCCGTGTAAACGCCTGAATCCGATTACATTCCCTATCGGAAGGTGTAAGAACGTTCTGCGAACGTTCAGAGTGAAAGGTTTATACCGGTCAACACAGCGGAGCAGAAACTGGTCAGCAGAGGAGACGAGGTTTATACTCTGAGCTTTAAAAGACGGCGGTGGGACGGACATCCAGCTTATGTCCAGCACGACGTCTTCCTTTAGAAGTACATGTGAAGGACGTTTTTCTGAGTCTGATGTCAGTTTAAAGCCATTAAAAACACAAACGCGCCAACTGGAAACTCGTCTCACGCCGACTGGTCTTCACGTGATGTTCGCTGTGATGGTAACGTTCACGCTCAGCGCTGCTCCACGCATGCGCGTCACTCTGCATCGGATTACTTGTAGTGGGCACGTAAACGAAGATTTTCATCAGACTGTTGAGTAGAGCGAGCAGAAACACCTCAGTCTGAATCTGTAATCCGATTGTATTCAATCAGTTTGGCAAAAATCTGTGCATGTAAACACAGCCAGTGAAAGGGTTTTATCTCCTTCATTCGGCCTTAATGTGGCTGTGAGGCGCTGCGCTCTTCTCATGATCTACAGCGCCGCCTTGTGGTGACCTGAGTCCAAACGCTCTGCTTTTAATGCTCTGCGTGAAAATAAAGAGTTTACAGAACAAAACAGGACCGAAAAATCGAGTCCGGCGTCTTTTTGAGCGAAGAGCACATCGAAGAAAGATGTGAGAAAATCCACTGTATTACATCAAAATACTACTACTACTATTAAAAATAAATAAATAATAATAATAAAGAAATTAAAAAACATGATGATTATTATTATTACTATTATTATCATCATCGTCGTCGTCGTTAACTGCTTAATCCAAATAGGGTATTATTATTATTATTATTATTATTATTATTATTATTAACTGCAAAACGTCCTCTCTTGTTCTCTTTGTTCTAGAATGTTCTATGTCTTTCACTCGCGTTCTTTTTGACTGTCAGTTCTTTTTCTGGACATTTTTAAAAGACAAAATTAGAACGAAAGCCTGTATTGTAGCAAACCTGTTTGGTGTTGTTCTCATAATAATAATTAGCTATTCACCTGCTTCTTGTTAAAATTTCCCCGTTCCACCTTAAATGCAGCAGTAACATTCTGGCACTTCTGGCGTTAATACAACTGGACTATTTAAGGTGGAACAGGAAAGTTAGCTAGCTAGCTACCAAGATATTAGCATGCTGTTAGCGATTTTTTATGCTTTTTACGAAGAAAATGACAATAATACATTAAAACTACATTAAATTAAGATAATACAGTGGCTATTGTGATTTTTTAATGTAGAAAATATTCATTTGTGGGTTTCTTTGACTCGCACAGCCATTTTGCCAGTTTTTCTTTTTTGAGTGAAATATCTTCTTTTGTAGCCTTAACACTTCACCCCTATCTCAACAAAAATTCGGACAACCTAACCCTAGACGTGCACAACAGAGGGCTAAGTGCTAAGGGGAAAGGGCAAGGGGTGAAATGGGATTGGGCATTAGTGGGGACCTCTCCCATGAGTTCAGCACTTTGCCTTTCTGCCTGGTATATAATGGAGAGCACTTCTACTGTTGGAACCATGGCTTCCCTCCCATTTAACAAAATTTATCTGGCCCACTTATGGGCCATATTGTTAGTTTTGTTCTGGCCCAGCCCTGGCCCATCTACTGTAAAGTAAGTAGAACTAACAGATGTGCCCCATATCTGGCCCTTCTACTATAAAGTGAGTAGAACTATCAGATGTGGTCCAGCCCTGGCCCGTCTACTGTAAAGTAAGTAGAACTAACAGATGTGCCCCATATCTGGCCCTTCTACTATAAAGTGAGTAGAGCTATCAGATGTGGCCCAGATCTGGCCCATATGTTGTAAAGTGAGTAGAACTAACAGATGTGGCCCAGCCCTGACCCATCTATTGTAAAGTGAGTAGAACTAACAGATGTGGCCCAGATCTGGCCCTTCTACTGTAAAGTGAGTAGGACTATCAGATGTGGCCCAGCCCTGGCCTGTCTACTGTAAAGTGAGTAGAACTAACAGACGTGGCCCAGCCATGACCCATCTATTGTAAAATGAGTACAACTAACAGACGTGGCCCTCTCCTGGCCCTCCTACTGTAAAGTGAGTACAACTAACAGACATGGTCCAGCTCTGGCCCGTCTACTGTAAAGTAGAACTAACAGACGTAGTCCACTTCTGGCCCTTCTACTGTAAAGTGAGTACAACTAACAGACATGGCCCAGCTCTGGCCCGTCTACTGTAAAGTAGAACTAATAGATATGGCCTGGCTCTGTGCTGTAAATTCAAACACATAAAGAAAGCCTTAAGGTCTGTTTATCTTACAAAAAAATGTAATCATCTCATAAACACATTCATATTCAAACAAATTATGAAGTTTCCGGTAGTGCAGCTGTGTTTTAGGCAGGATATAAATCTTTGAATCTTTGAGAAATACAATGAACTACTGAATATTACAACCAGAGTAGGCTTATTTGGAGTGTGAATCCACGATAAAGGCACACCATGGATTTTTTGACAGAAGACATTTTTTGAGGACTGGCCAAGGGCATTAAATAGGCACAGAGAGCAGCAGATTAAGACAAGCAAAGGTGTAAAAAGAGCGGGAGCTTTGGTTCGCCTGAGGCAACATAAACTTCTCGTTCCTTCCAATGTACGGTGACTTGGGCCTTCTTATCAGCTCAAGGCGAGACTTTGCTGACTGCACTGTGATGTGTTAACGTAATCATTTTACTTACCAAAATGACAGTCATTATTTTGCCCGTTTTGCCCTCTCAAGAACAGTAATGAAAGATAAGTGCAATATGGCTCATATAAAACCATGACATTGAAATTCACATAAATAAAAAAGCATATTTTATTATCATCTTATGACCTCTACACAATACACAGAACCAGAGCACGTGAATATGTCGCTGTAGTACACGGAAAATGAATGTTCATATTGCAGCAAGCGGTGCTTCCAAATAACTCATACAAATTGACGACTGAGTCTGTGACTCTGCTTTGCTGAAAAACTCAGAATGGAGCACAAAAGAAAGGGGAGAATATCGCGCCAGGTTAGCGCCCTCCCACTGTCTCAGCTCAGGCTGTTTAGTAGGCCCTGTGAAGCACTGACACCACACACACACAGCCCTTCAGACTAAGAGTCCCTGTCAAAGGAGGAATAACAAATGAACCAAGCAGCATAAAAGCAACATGTGATTTTAACCAGACAGAATCGTGTCAGAAACATGCTGGACACCAAATATTACTACTAGAATCACATGACGCTCGTGAGAAACACAAACATCTTACTACTCTTAAAACCAAAAAGGTTTACTGCAAATAAGTAAGCACCAAACCAAATATTTAAGCTACTTTACAACAAATTTAGAAATGATCGTATTTGCAAATCCGTTCTGCTTCTCACCTCAGATAACAGCTGCATGTTTTACACGTTAGTCTAAAAATACGTGAGGCCTGAAAATACATACCAGCACTCACAACACTCACAACAATACCACGTGTAAATATATCTGCGATGTAAGTTGCTATATAATACAGCATGCATATGCATAACTCACCTTTAAAAGTAAAAAAAAAGGCGAAAAGAGAAATATTGCTTTTTTTTTTATTATTTCAATTATTTTCATTCATTCATTTCATTCCATGCCCTGCGATGGACTGGCGACCTGTCCAGGGTGTATCCTGCCGTCTGCCTTAGAAAATGTGTATGTGTATGTGTATTTTCAATCACTTCTCTTAAACTGTTTACAAGAGATATTCACTCAAGACTCATCATTCCTCAAGCTAAATGACTTCGAGTCTTAAGGAAAAAACACGGTTAGGTCTTAGATCTGGTGAAACTGAACATCATACCATACACCATCAGACCAAATGGCCTCAGAGAAAAGATATCTGACCAAACACAAGCCTGATCCAAAATATACTTGTTCGTATGACTTAGAAAATCACTGTGTATCTCGATATAAATGCCAGTATAACGTGTAACCAACCTGGTTACCGGTATCAGGTATTTTCTTTTTTCTAAGCACTGCCACAGCCCACCTTAGTTCCCTGTAGCTTAGTGACATCAAATTGAGCTTGGAGCTTTAGGTTGCATTTAGCAATATTAGTTTAAAGGCTCTTTAACGACCTCATAATTCAGAGGATGCAGTGATATTCGAGAGAAAAATGTTCACAGGACAAAACGTATCATGTTCTGAATATTTTTATTTAACACAGGGTAAGATGGAGGTGATTTTTCGAAAACCCTGTTCATTCTGGCCATAGAGAAATGGAGCTTAGACCCCGAGTTCCTAATAAGAGCATGAGGACTACAGAATGACGCACGATGATGATATACAACCCTTCATTCCATTGTTAGTTGTTTTTATGATTTATATTTCAATGAGTAGTTTGTGAACCTGTGAATCTAAGCTATTTCTTGTTTTTTTTTTCTTTCCACTGACAATAACAAAAGTAAACATGAGAATGATTAGTTTTTCATTTGTCAGTACTGGACTGAAATTAGATCAAGTGAACAGAATGTTCACAGCCTTTAGAGCAGGAGTAGATGAGTCCTACAAAGCAAATAAAAGAATGTGGAAAAAAAGTAGACCAAAACTGCATTGGAGCAGTGACGTGAAGACGACAGTGAGCTGCTGTAAATCCAATATTATTCTGGCTTGTTTTTATTCCTACATGCTCTTTATGCAGCCACTTTTTCTAACTTTTTTGGACCATATCCATTTTAACTTGAACTTGGTATATGCTCAGATGCATACATAAACCCATGCAGTGTGGTGGCACGGTGGCGTGGTGGGTAGCGCTGTTGCCTCACAGCAAGGAGGGCCTGGGTTCGATTCCCCGGCCAGGCGACCGGGGTCCTCTCTGTGTGGAGTTTGCATGTTCTCTGCGTGGGTTTCCTCCAGGTTCTCCAGTTTCCTCCCACAGTCCAAAAGACATGCAGTCAGGCCAGTTGTGTAAAATGATCCAATTGTAAGTCGCTCTGGATAAGAGCGTCAGCCAAATGCCGTAAATGAATGCTCTGCATTCAGTGCAAGCTTTAGCTGTAGTTTACAATACCTTTACATATAATGCGTTTACAGCTTCATACAGAAATGGGTTGTTCAGGAATGAACAGAGTGTAAACATGTAAAGCATCCTATAGTGTAGTGCGAACGTCTGAGTACAGCCATGGTTATAGAATAATTTTGTGCATCTTAAAAAAGGAAGCTTGTTTCACGGTGTAAATATTAAATGCATGCAAAGTAGCAAAAGAGATGCAGTGTGGTGAGATCTACATGAACATCGCACGGGATAAGCACATTTGTTGGTGGTTACATGCCAGCCACAGAGGCGGTCCAGAATAGCACTGCAGTCTATACACACCACTCTCACTGCAATGCGCCTAATCATCAAAGCCACACTCACACTTGCAGGACTTTTTTTTTAAAACTGCTGGTTTCACACTTTTAGCACTGAAAGTTAGAACACTGTGCAAAATGTAAAGAAGAACAGAATTCAGTGATGAGCAGATCATTCAAACCCTATATTTATTAAATAACCCTATATTTAGACAACATATCAAATGGTAAAGCTAAGGAATGTTATTGTTGGGTGCAGAGAAATCTCTGTATGCAAGGGACAAGACCGAAAGCCAAAACTGGCAGGCCGTGATCTTTGGGTTCTCAGACTGCACTGCATTAAATACAGATACAGTTCAAATGGAAAAGTGGAAGTGGAAATCACTTCATGGTCTCAGGAACACTTCTGAAAAACATTGTCTGTAAACGCAATCCATCGTTGCATCAACAAATGCAAGTTAAAACTGTACCATGCAAAGAAGAAACCACAAATAAACAGGACCCAGAAGCGCCTCTGGGCCTGAATATAAGATGAACTGAGGCAAAGTGAAAAAGTTTCATGAAGTCCAACTGATCAAAATGTTTAATTCTTTTTGGGAATCTGGAACGTTGGGCGGCTGAAATCTTATATCAAGTAAGAATGGGAAACATTTCACTTACAAAACTACAGCAGTTGGTCTCAAAGAAACAGTTTCTGAATAGGATATTTTTCTCCATAAGTAGCAGTCTGCAGTCCGTTATTATGGTTCCTTTTCTGTACACACTGTAAATACGCTAAAATAGCGTGTGTACTGTATATGTGATATCAGTGACTGTCTGCATTGTGTTCACTTAAATTCTTGTTTAAGACGTTTTGTGGAAATGACTTTTCTCGTCTTTATTTCATTAAACGATTGTATGATTCAGTATTCAGATTACAACCCCAATTCTGATGAAGTTTGGACGTTGTGTAAAACATAAATATAAACAGAATATGATCATTTGTAAATCCTTTTGAACCTATATTCAATTGAATATACTACAAAGACAAGATATTTAATGTTCAAACGGATAAACGTTGTTGTTTTTTGCAAATATTCACTCATTTTGAATTTGATGCCTGCAACACGTTCCAAAGAAGTTGGGACAGGGGCGTGTTTACCACTGTGTTACATCACCTTTCCTTTTAACACTCAATAAGCGTTTGGGAACTGAGGACACTAATTGTTGAAGCTTTGTAGGTGGAATTCTTTCCCATTCTTGCTTGATGTACACCTTCAGTTGCTCAGCAGTCCGGGGGTCTCCGCTGTCGTATTTTGCGCTTCATAATGTGCCACACATTTTCAATGGGAGACGGGTCTGGACTGCAGGCAGGCCAGTCTAGTACCCGCACTCTTTTACTACGAAGCCACCCTGTTGTAACACGTGCAGAATGTGGCTTGGCATTGTCTTGCTGAAATAAGCAGGGATGTCCCTGAAAAAGACGCTGCTTGGATGGCAGCAGATGTTGCTCCAAAACCTGTATGTACCTTTCAGCATTAATGGTGCCTTCACAGATGTGCAAGTTACCCATGCCATGGGCACTAACAGCCCCCCAGACCATCAGAGATGCTGGCTTTTGAACTTTGTGCTGATAACAATCCGGACAGTCCTTTTCCTCTTTGGCTCAGAGGACATGACGTCCATGAATTCCAAAAACAATCTGAAATGTGGACTCGTCAGACCACAGGACACTTTTCCACTTTGCGTCAGTCCATCTCAGATGAGCTCGGGCCCAGGGAAGCCAGCTGTGTTTCTGGGTGGTGTTGATATGTGGCTTTCGCTTTACTGGCAGAGTTTTAACCTATACTTGTAGATGGAGTGACCAACTGTGTTCACTGACAGTGGTTTTCTGAAGTGTTCCTGAGCCCATGTGGGAATATCCGTTACAGAATGATGTCTGAGGGATCGAAGGTCACGAGCATTCAATGTTGGTTTTCCGCCTTGCTGCTTACTTGCAGAGATTTCTCCAGATTGCAAAAAACAATAAAGTTTATCCATTTGAACATGAAATATCTTGTCTTTGTAGTGTATTCAATTAAATATAGGTTTAAAATGATTTGCAAATCATCGTATTCTGTTTTTATTTATGTTTTACACAACGTCCCAACTTCATTGGAATTGGGGTTGTACATTAAAGTAACCCTCCTCATTCTGTTCATGCATTAGTGTGATATTTAACAAAGATGGAAGAGCAGCTGCTCCTCAGCTGAGAATGTCAGAGCAGGACATGATCAGACTGTGTCAGAAAAAACAGTCTATCCACAAATACACATCTGAGAGCTCAGAGGTGTAAAACCACAAGCTCCACTGGTGTTCAGTAATATTGAAAAGAGTGCTGTGGTCAGATGAGTCAGATGTGTGCTGATAAAAGCCCCGCTCTCCCCAAGCTGATGTGCTGGTGTCAACATACAGGGCAAATGAACAGGCTTTGCTAATTTTTCTCTCTCTTTCAGTTGCGACTTCTCTTCTGCTTTTCAAAAGGAATATGTTTAATTAATTAGTAATTATATATATATATATATATATATATATATATATATATATATATATATATATTTATATTTATATGAAGTAGAGCTGGACAACATGATAATCAGTATTTTCATAAATTACGTCACAATATAATATGCTATTCTTTATTGATCCCTTCAGTTTCATCCATCCATCCATCCATCCATCCATCCATCCATCCATCCATCCATCCATCCATCCATCAGTACTTATAGAGCACTGACTAACTGTTTCATTATAAAGTGAGCAGAATTAGTCCCATTTACCTGGATTTATACTTAATAAAAATACTTAATAAAAACTACTGCGTTCACAGTTTTTGATAGTACTTTTTTTTTTTTTAAAGCCCTACTGGTTCTTTTTTGATATATCACCTACTTCTAATATTAAGTAATAAAATCTGCATGCTTCCCCCTTTACTGGATAACTCTGGTGAAATTCTTATACATCATGCACTCTCACTGCAACAGCTCTATTGCACTACTTTTTCTATCAAATTGAACAGGATTATCACATCTTGAATGAAAGCACCAGACTGGATGTTCGGTGAATAACTAGCATTTATACCTTCCTGCAATAATTAACAAACATTCTACCTTAATGCAACTCGAAGACACACCGCTCATCATTCTGGGTCATGGGTGAGCTGGAGCCTATCCTTGCTGTCATCAGGCAGAAAGGATGATCCACCCTGGACAGGTGTAGAAAAATAAACAATTCCTAAAACACATTACAATATTTTAATTGCAAAAATCCTAATCACCAGTGTGTGAGGAGAGGCTTATATGATGAAAGGATCTTGCTTTCTTGTTGAAATATAAACCATTTGATGTTTTCTGAATGAAAATATACATATAAATATATATTTTCTCTCAAAATGAATCAAATGGGGCTGTATTTTTCTTTTTATTCGACCAATGGGAAAGTTGTCCATCCTCCAGTTGCTCTGTTATGCTAGCACAGTTTGAGAAATCAATACAAAGTTTTTCTGCCTGATCTCCTTTATCCTATGATAACATATAAAACAGTGCCCTGTTCCACTGAGCAAGAGGAGCTACTAAATGTTTTAATGAGTATAAAAATGATGTAAATCTTTTGCTAAGGCCTTTGCAGTCACAAAATTTCAGCCTAATTGAACACCAGTGGGAGATTTGGACTGAAATGTTAGATACCAGATCTCATCTGTAATCCTAATCAACAAGCTTTTTTCCCACATGATAGTTCTTGGATAAAACATAGATGAAACTATCAGAATAAAAAGGAGTTAATGATAGAAACTATAATTAAAGCAAAACTTTACATACAACTAGACCTTCAAACCCACACATACACAAGACCTACATATTATGTTATCATATTTTTCTTTTGGCGAGTCAATTATGGAATATATTTCATTCAAAATGTAAATAATTCTTAAAGCAGGTGATTAGACACAGATTTATTTCAGCTTTCATTTACTGTTTCAGAGCTCCACAGGGTCAAAAGTTTACATACACCAAGCTGTGTATGTAAACTCTATTTGTGAACGCCTCTCTTTAAACCATGGCTGTATTAAAGGGCCTACCTTTAAACCCAGTGCTTTGTTGCACTTGATGTTGCACTTGATGCAAAACTAAAGCAATTCAGCCAAGAGTTCAGGAAAAAAAAGTCTAATTTTCCCTCTTTTTTTCTTGTTTTGAACTCTGGTTTTGTAAAACTCTTCATATTTTCACTTATTTTCCTTTGACTTTCTCCTTCTATATACACATGGGTTATCTTACATCTTAAAAAATGTCTAAATATAAAAATATTTAACCAGACAGTTAGGGTATATACATACAGCATGGGTGCGGGAATTCTCAGAACTCAGGTTTAAGGTAAAATACGGGCCAGGTCCAGTGTTGACACCAATCTGCTGTGGCATGTCCCACTGGGCATAGAAAGTTATGCCAACTCTTATACCAATGAATTTAACAATCACCAATCTGTGTGGGACTCTGGCTCTCCAGGACCAGATTTGTGCATCCCTGCCTTAAACTCCACCATCATACATATCACCTGTCTTTATGGCTTGTTAAAGAGAGATCAAAAGAGAAAATTATTTGGTTGAGAAAAGTCACGGCTGGTAAATGGTGGGACCCATTTGTTGTCCATTTGAGCCCCACATGAGTTAACTATGGGCTAGTAATTGGGCCCCCTTTGTGCAAGACATTTGGGGCCCACAAAGATTTGTCCATCAGCTCCATAAAGGCCATGTGCTTGTCAGCCCATATGGGCTACAAATGGGGCCAAGCTGGTCTGCAAAAAATAAATAAAACACATCAAAATAAACAAATAATCTTTTGATATATTATATATAAGTATTCCTATAATTTGTTAACTTATGAATTAAAATAAAAATGATATCAGCTAGTATAATGTATTACATTCAATTTCATACAATACAAAACATTATGTACTAATTAAAAATATTTAAAGTGAATCCTCTGTTTAACACATTACAAAAAATACATAAATAAAAGAGAGAGCAAGGAATTAAATCAACTATGAATAACAATGCAGTAAGTTACCACACTATTTTAAGCAAGATATCTGCTGTTATCAACACATATCTGCTGCAAATGTAATTCTATGGCAACTATATACAACGTTATAAGTTGCCTATGCTGCAAAAATGTTAATTTCCACTAGTGCCATCATGGGAGTAGCAGCTAATGGTAGTTTATAGTCACTCATCCACCCTGGCTTTACTTACTGAAAAGTACATTTACATTTATGGCATTTAGCAGACACTTTCATCCAGAGTGACTTACAATTTGATCATTTTTACACTGGTAGGCCAAGGTGGTGTTAGGAGTCTTGCCCAAGGACCCTTATTATGGTAGGGGACTGAACCCCAGTCTACAGCGTAGAAGGTGTTAACCACCACTACCAACCACATTTAAAACTAGGGATGCATTGATACCGATACTGGTATCAGGTATCGGTCTGATACTGTGCTCATGTACTTGTACTCATAAAAAAATTCAGCAGTTGTGACATAAGTCAAGTGTAGCTGTGACATAAGCCACGCTAATGAAGAAACAACTCAAGTTGGCAGTGAAGGAGGCTCTGATCACACAGACAAGTCCTACTGATTTGGTCAAAGTCAGGGCCAAAATGTTCTGAGCACAGAGGATAATCGTTCTAGTCCAACAAACATCTGCTCCCCTCTGAGATGCTGACGGTTTAAGGGAGAGAATGAAAACAGTTCCTCTGGAAGAAGCTGCAGCACCAACTTTAAAGCACAAACTGCCTTCAGTGTAACATTAGTCAGCAGCAGTGAAATGCAGGCACCGATGTTCTTTTCCTCCATATGACAAAGTTTATTCATTCATCAGTCGTAACTGCACAAAACCATTTTTCTTCTGCTCATCGTCAGATGAGAAGCCATTGAAACTGAGATAAGGTTATTTTTGCTTCAAGCTTGAACACTTAAGTAAGCTGCACATGCTCTGCATGTCATTGTTTGTTTAGATTTAGCAGAAACAGCGTTAACCTGCAACAAGTACTTCCAACAGAAAAGATGCTGAAATGTGAAAAGAGCCTATTTGAAGTGACACACTACATCACCTGTGTTTTGCGGTGGATGCTGTGTATGTAGCTATTAGCCACTAATTTCTGTAGCTGTCTTCAGTGTTTCCTGGTTCTTATTTAGCAGCACGACCAAAGGAAAAAGAAACAGTAATTGGTCTCATGAGTTGCACCTGCATGGAATATCACAGTACAGCCTTGAGAACCATTCGACTCAACAGCAGAGAAAAGGTCAATATTAATGATCACTTAAAACATTTCTTATTGGCACATTGCAGTAGTGGACAGTAACTAAGTAAATGTAATTAATTACTGTACTGAAGTACTTTTTTCGTGTATCTGTATTTTACTTAATTTTTTCCATTTTGAGTGACTTTTCACTTTCACTCCACTACATTTCAGAGTCAAATATCTGACTTTTACTCCACTACATTTTGAGAAATCTGTCGTTCCTTTTGGTTTCTGTGTGTATAAAAACGTAACATGTCAAAACAAAAGAAGCGCAAAGCCAGAGCACCAATGATGAACTAACCTAACTTTGTGTAAATAGACCATAATATAGAAATATGTCCACATATGCAGTCGTGACTGACACGTTTCTTTTTTTCTGAATTCATACAAACACTTTCATTTTATAGTAAATGAATTTGGGCTGGTTTATGTTTATGAACAGACGCCTACAGATCAACACAGTAAAGGAGCTCATCTGTGATCCTGAGTTTAAAGCCAGTTTTTATTCAACTTGTAACTAATTTACAAAGTAATCTTAAACTGAAACTTTGCTTGTGTGTAAAAAGTGATTTCAGAGCCACTCGGTTCTCCCTGATGGAAACTGTTTACCTTCAGTGTTTTGTGCTTCTGATCATTTTAATAGACGTCAGCGTCACTAATTAATGACGTTCTATTAAAAGACTGGTTTACCAAGAGAGACGCTGGAGGACTTTAACCTGAAATGAGTTCATGAAGCCAGTCTGGTTATAAAAATGATAACAGGACATCAGAGCCAGAATTACTCGTTTAGTACTTTTACTTTATACTTAAATACATTTGAAGGCAAATTCTTTTGTACTTTTACTCAAGTGGAGGTCTAAAGGGAGGAACTTCTACTTTTACTGGATTAATATTTTACCTTGGGTCTCTAACTCAAGTACATGATTTCTGTACTTCGTCCACCTCTGGCAGATTCCCACCAGGAACACACTATGAATTTTAACCCTTTTTAAGCATATAATCACAGCTGTTTCCCTGACATACCCATGTATGCCAGCTAAAGAGGTGAAAAAATGAGCAATTTTCTACACACAGATGAGGATCAATACTACAGTAGTATAGAAATGCTTTTCTGATGTGAAACAAATCTCCACTGCAGCATTACTCAATCCAAGGCAGCGTTATATAATGTAATAGCTAATTTATATAATTTAAAATCAGGTAGATTTTAATGATTTAACCGTTAAGGTACACTATTAATTTACACTAACATCTACTTTATTCTAAACAGGTAATTTGTTATGGTATCAGATATTGTATCTACAAGTACTTAAAATACGTAATTATACTTATTCTGAAAAAAATGGTATCAATGCAAGAAACAGTGTCTCACTTTTTTGGATAGTTCCCTATAATCCCCTATAGATTATCTACAGATGTTCAAATTGTTAAACTGTCTGTTGAAACTCAGTTTATTCTAAACCGTGGTGGAGGATTTGGACCAGGGTGAGGGTCGGGTTTATGCTTTGGTTTGAGGTTAAGGTTAGGCCAGGTTTGGAGTTAAAGAAAATTATGGTCAATGTAGTATATTTAGTTGAATGTAACTTAAAAGTAAGTGAAGTATCTACAAAGCGTCTAATGTTGGCTATTCAAATAAGGTTACGAGTCAAACTGGACAGCACCACAACAGCGACGTCTGGCACAGAAAGACTGGTGGGGTACAATAAACTGCAGGGGCAGCTACCAATGCAGCAACCGATGAAACTACACACAAACCTGATCCAAGCACAAACACACTCCAGCAATAAAATCACAAATTCACAATTTAATGTAACATGGTGCAGGAATTAGTGAAAGCGGACACAGTAATATAAGTAATCTGATAATGACATTAGATCTCAAAACCTTGTTATACAGCATCACATTACAAAGTTAACAGAATACGATCACTGTGGTCTGCAAATACACATACAAAGCATTTGTGTGGACCTCATTTTGAACGTTTGGGCGCTACACCTCACGCTAAGAGTAGTGTGCTGTGACCATAAAGGGCCGCCAAGAAATCCTTAGTTGCTCGACTCAAATCTGAATGAGATCTGAGTCATGTGTCTCGAGACCACACCCCTGATAAATATTCCAGCTAGACACAGACACAGAAAAAGAGAGAAAAACACATTTTAACTAAGTGTAGGAGACCAGATGACAACCACAGACACACAAATATCTACCAGCAGCTCAATACGCACCATGAACACCAAGAAGAATCACAATGGTTACTGCAACAGGTGCACACGTATACTTTATGCCATGTTGTCTCATCCCTAGAAATTTGATAGAATTGCCAAACATGATCTGAAAAAGTTTAAAGAAATCAGGTATTTGGTTTGTAGATTCCAGTTTGCTGGAAAGTGTTTCTAAAAGCTGGAAAGTTGGTGCCTAAATGCACCAGAAGGTAACTATTGTGCAATCTAAGGTGGAATGGAAAACTGAATTAAAAAGCTAACAATAGTGTCAATTTTAGCCAATTTTGAGCATAACTCAAAAATCCTAGCTAGAACATGACTAGCTAACAAAGCTCTGTACAGTTTCACACAAAATGATATTTTTTCAATGAACAGAAAAAAAAAAAAAAAAAAAAAAAAAAAAAAAATGCACTTAACTGCAGAATCTATGCTTTCACAGTGATGATTCATAATTTTATGCAGTGCTTTTTAGACTTTGGCACACATTTGATTAAAATGAATGAGATCTAACTGCTCACCATGAGGCCAAGATGGGATGCAGTTTCACTTCCTGCTATAAAATAAAGGGGTGTGGCTAAAATACTCCACCCATTGACTAAAACCTTGTTTTGTTTTTTTTTTAAATTAAACTGATAAATATAAATCTTTCAACCTCAATTAAAAAAAATACATAAAACACTGAAAAAAGGCTTTTAAATGATTAATATATTTTGCTGAATTTGTATTATTATTATTATTATTATTATTAATTCATCTCAATTAATGCCTTGATTTAAAATAGATCACCACATAATCCTTGTAACTATCTAAGGACTGAAAACGTAATTATTTTAACAGTTTTTTACTGCAGGATTGCAGTTTGAACTATTTCCTGGCACTCATCCAACAAAGTGAACAGACTGACTGGTCATACCTTGAATGAGTCCACTCTGATTTCAGTGTCCTTTGCTCCCACAGTTCTACAGATGAGAGCTGTGGACATAAATGTATCAATCACACACTCAAACTGCTCTTTTCCCTGCAGCCCCCACACTCTCATCTCTTCCTTACTCATATTGAGCTTGTCTTCTGTTTTCTAGTGGGAGAACAGTGAAGTGGGGGGAAAGTGAGATGCAGCAAAGTCAAGATAGTTACATTTTTAATTTGCAAATGAAGGGCTATAACAACCTGATTACAAGCATAATGATGCAGCACTCAAAACAAATGTAGCTCATACTCAGCCAAAAGCACAGTACTTTCCCAACACAGTAAACAGTTTTTACTGTAGCACAACTTGTTTTTATCATCGGTCACTTATTGAGCTCTTGGTGAGCTGAATGAAGCACCTAAGAATGTAATCTCATGCTCCAGCAGTTATCCAAGCAAGGCTCATTGCTGACGTAAATAAGCTATATTTTTAATGCTCTGAATAAAAATGGATTGATGGTGATCTTAGAAATTATCAAAGCTTAATGTTACAACAACCTACAACAGAAATACTGACACTACCTGTATGTTGACAAGCACATCATTGTCCAATTTAGAGGTGGAGAAGCTGGTGAATTCTGGATCTGGGAGGTAAGACAGTTTATCTACACAGTCCACTGTTGAGCTTCCCACTATGAGAGAGACAGTGAACGGCCCAGAGCCCATGTATTCTCTCTGATCATGAGTGTGGAACCAGAAGGTCTGAGAGAACCAGAAAGATAAACCAGATTTTAATGATAGGAGTGATGAACTGAAAGTGTAAATAAATCCACATTGTTCAATCCTCTGTGTTACTTCACACTTCATTTGAGTTAATGATTGTATGTTACACTGTAAACAAGAGTGGCTGCACTCAACCCATTCTGAGAGATGATCACACTTATATACCTTGTTTGAGTTGAGGGTGATTGGTTTGCCATATTGATGAACAACAACTTCATCCACAAACTCCAGATTGTTCCCCAACACAGTGATCTTCCTCTTACCACTGGAAGTAAAGCAGTACAAAACACTTAATCAGTCAATCAGAGAAGAGTTTCCAAACAGGAAACTGGAGGTGGGAGTTGCAGGAGACTAAACCAGTGAACACTGATAACCAGAGGTGGTGCAGAAAGAAGAGGAAGTGAGTACTAAATTAGCAAAGCTGGAGCAAATCGAGAAACACTAGTCCCATTTCAAGAGTTCAAGAGGCTCTGTAATATTTCAGGGAAATTTCAAAGTTCCTGTGGAAATGATATGTTTTTCCCTCCTCCATCTGGTGTGAATTATCAGTGGGTCTCACATGTTTAATTGTGGATAAGTTTGTTAAGGAACATCAACCAACTGATCAACTTTTTCTGAAAAACAGTATTTAAATTAAGTGATTTAGGTAGAAACAGATTCTACACAAAGACCTCCAGTGTTTACATGCTGTACCTGGCCCAGGTGTTTCTAGGCTGCAGTCCAGTGCAGGTAGGCCGAGCACCATAAGTGATTTTGGCGTTACTATGACAACGGCCATCTGCTGTCACCACACACACCCTCACAGTTCCTTTATTTCCACTCGGAATGCTGAACTTCATAGTGTCAGTGGAGCGCTCCAGCACTGGAGTCCTGGTGAAGAACAGCAGATTCACAAAAGAGACACAAATCAAACACATCATGCAAGCAAGCAAGCAAGCAAAATTTATTTATATAGCGCTTTTTACAACAGGTGTTGTCAAAAAGCAGCTTTACAGAACAATCAGTATTACAGAGAGAAGAGAAAAGAAGAAAGAAAATCCGGGTCCGAGCCCCCATGAGCAAGCCAGCGGCGACGGTGGCAAGGAAAAACTCCCTAAAAGAGGAAGAAACCTTGAGAGGAACCAAGACTCAGAAGGGGAACCCATCCTCCTATGGTCGACACCGGATAGCAAACATTATACAAACATATAAACACACTGCTGCTAACACTCACTCCTTTGAAGTGCACTCCATGACTCCATGAAAGCGGATTTTCTCTACCAATTCCAGATTTCTTCCTTTCAGCACTGCATGTTTTTTGCCATGAAAGGAGACCTGATTAGGCTCCAAGGAGGAAATCTCTGGCTAGAAAAAATCATAAAAAGAGAGAAATTTTAAACTATAAATCCAACCCTTTATATGAGAACACCTGCATTACAATGTGTACAGACAACCAGTTAAGAAGTGCCGTGTGTAACGGGGAGCGAGGTTGCGGACACATATGCAGAGATAAGTGACTTATTGTGGGCAAATCCCAAGTCAGTGTCATAAAGATCCAAAGTCAGATGGCCAACATGGATAGATTTAAAGTCAGACATGATAAACACGGAAACATCAAACCAACATATAAACACAACCAGAACAGTTCAAACAACAATACATAGACCAGTACAAAGACCAGTGACGAGACAGGGGGAAAAACAGGCTTTAAATACATGAGGAACAGGCGGGAACACAGGTGGAAACAATCAGGGGTGGAGTCACGAAACGAGGGGGCTGGACTGAAAAACCAAAACAAAACCAAAACACATGGACAGGACTGGGAGGGGCCAATCGTGACACCATGTCATCTGTGCACAGAAATGTTATTTTTTTAATCTTCAAGAAACATCAGTTTTTTGATATATAAAAGGAAAAAAAATCAATTAAACATTGAAAAAAATAAATAAATGTTATATTATAGTTTATTATTATAGTTGAATAAAATCTGTTTGTAACACAAAAGAGAAATGCAGGAGCCGTCTTAATATAATTCCTGTTGAAAACTAGAATGTTCTCATTCTTAGTTCCCTAAACTTCCCTCAGACACAGATCTTATTTCCACTGATAGTGTGAGTGACAGTTCTTGGGGTCACTTACTGCATTACTCTCAGAATATAATCCTTCACACTTGTCCTGCAGAGGAGGGAAATAAATCACAGAAAACACTTCATTTTAGCATTAAAATGAAAAATCAAATAAAAGAGTGTTTGCCTTGTTTAAATTCAGAAATACTACATTTGAAGTTTAAGTGATTTAATAATTGTTAACTCACCATCACTGCCACCTAAACATAATAAAAAATAAAGTAATGCTTTTTCAGTTGGAACTTTTCAATAAAATATAGCACTAAAACATGACTTCACTGAACCAATTTTAGACCAGACATACAGTTAGAATAGTGTGACTATAACCACGACGTACATCTGAGTGGATTTTCCAGTACTGGAGTACATATGTGTGTAATATGATACAGAAGGTTATTACAGTATATTAAAATAAATAAGATGTGCATAAGTACCTGTGAAGCAGAGCCGTGAGCCCAGCTGCACTGATTACTACTGCTGGACCAATGACACCCAGCTGAGACACACGCTACACACCTGTATACAGAACACACACACACACACACACCCTTGCTGAACCAAACCAAACAACTTAACCTGCCAACAGAGCATCACAGAACAGTTCAGAGTTTTTAATGTTTAAACCTGACAGTCAACAC
This sequence comes from Pygocentrus nattereri, assembly GCF_015220715.1. NCBI lineage: Eukaryota > Metazoa > Chordata > Actinopteri > Characiformes > Serrasalmidae > Pygocentrus > Pygocentrus nattereri. The sequence goes on along the minus strand of NC_051221.1, from coordinate 38,164,072 downwards.
AGCAAAACAAAAGTGACCTCCAGTTTCATACAGAAAAGGACGCTGACCTGATTAACATGAATTTAATGTTTAAAATCTACACCAAAAAAGGGGCGTAAAGATTGTTTTAAATGTACTATATTCAAATGTGAACACTGGCTCCACATTAATGAACTATGTTACATGTCGCTCCTGTCAGAAGAAAACCTCGTATCTCCATTTTTGACGTTTTTCAGTTTTTAATATAATTTGAAAAAGCCTGGTAGTCTTTACATTGTGTGTAAATTTCATGATGAATGGACCAAAAGGAACGACCCAAAACAGCTTGGAAAGATGACTGGTTCCATTGACTTCCATTAAAAGTAAAGTAGGTTTTTTCCTTCTCCTGTATATTTTGGAGATACGAGGTTTTCTTCCAACAACAGCAATATGTTACATCATAATTACTATGTGAAAGTATTTTAATAATGTCCTTCATTTAAGTTGATGTAACTGTAGAACTGATGTATGAATCTGTAAATGCAACAACTCTTTTCAGTGTATAGTCTGCACATGTTCAGTCTATTTTAACATGTATGCTGTGAATCGGTGTTCGAGTGAATATTCCACGGCATCGTTTTCAGTTGTTAATGAAAGTGTTTTTGTTTCCTTTCCCAGGGTACAAAACTATCAAATTAATAGCCAGCAGTCATCTACGTTATAAACAGCATTATTGAAAGCATTAAAAGATAAATGATGTTTTGAAAAGGTAACAGCATGACTAAAGTAAAATAGTTGTTATAATATTGTTATAAAATTCTTGCCGCCTGTGATCAACCGGGAAATGACTATCGAACACGACTTGATAGTTACTTGATTATGAGTTTATTCTCTGGCATATTCTGGCCATGTAAATACCCACTTTGAACAATTAATGTTAAATATGAAGATGTTTAATGATAATGGTAACGATACAACATACTCTGGCAAACATTACCTACAATGATCCAATATGATTCAAAATACCAGGCACAAAGTGTGATGACAGGCTTTAATGATGTAAAACATCTTACTTAGCATATGGTGATGTCTCTGTGACGTCTGGGCAGCTCCTCAGTTTCAGTCTCTCTGTGATTTTCTGATCTCCAATAGTGACAGTCGCTGTGACTGGATATACACAAGATAACACTTTGTGTTTTATTATCAGATACTGAGATTATCATGTTCAGATACTCAGAAAATAAAAAAAGAGACTTAAATTAATATCGTTTGATATTTGTGGGTTGCATATTCATATATGCTGTTGATATTTTCTGAGATATCTACAGTCATACACTCCTTTCTGTATGAAAATAATTTAAAATAACATAGGCTTTCATAACTGTAAAGTTCAGAGCTTTGAAGATCTAAACTGACCATTAACTGGCAGGAGCTGGCTGGAGAATCTGCAGGAGCAGCTGGGGAAAACTCCAGAACTGCTGCTACATAGATTTACATGTTCATCCATGAAAGTACATGTTAAGGGAGACTGTCCTGCCACATTCAAGGAGAGATTCATAGTGACCTGAATGAGAGAGCAAAGTACCAGATAAATATTGTATAAAAATATTTGTACAATAAAGATGAAGTAAAGAGACACATTTACCTCAGTGGAGAGTTCAGTCACTTGAAAAGAAATCAGCTCTTTCTGAAAAGAATCTTCAGGAATGGAGATCCAAGGAGAGGCTGAACACTCATCTTTAGTCGAGCATCTAGAGTGACCACAATGAGAAATCAAATCACACAATCACATATGGTGGATACTTGATGTTTACAGTCTGCTATGCTGTGCTGAGAGCCTCTGTAGGGTTATGAGGAATGTGGTGTTATTCAGCATTCAGGGATGATTTCAGAACCCTTTCAATGTGCTATTATCAAATATTGTAGAGCAGTACAGTACAGCTATCGTCATACAGGAGGACAGCTGTGCTGTACTGCACAGGGGCTACATAACTACTAAATTCAGGCAGTAACTCTGTTTTTCTTCTCTAAGGACTATAGTGTCACAATATGATTAGGCAATTTTCTCATTGCGCTGAATCCTAAAAGTATCTGATAAAGAATAAAATGAATACCGTCCAGAATTTTTTATTGATGTAAATTGAAAATACTATGCAGGGTATACATTTCATGGCAACTATATATCCATGGCCTTCAATGCCCTTTTATTTGGCCATGAGACTGCATAATTGTTTTTTCAGATCTTCAGGCCACTATGGCCACCTATTAGATTAAATGCCCAGAGTCAGAACCTGCAAACAGTTTGTGTGGGTGGCTGCAATTTCACTGAACAGCTGAAAACTGTAGTATGTATAACAACTTGATGCAATCAATCATTATTGGTTTAATAAAAGGTTTAGATCAGGGAACTGGGCTTGTCATGTCACAAACTTAATTCTGTGGTCATTTAACCATTGTTGCATGGATTTGGATGCATGTTTTGGGTCTGTGTCCTGTTAGATGATTCAAACACAACTAATTTTGTTTTTCTTTTTGGCAGAGGAGTCAAGTTTCATTTAAAATCTCATGGTACTGAGATTTGAGTCCATGATGTGATATATGCTTACAAGTTGTGTTTGGGAAATATCCAAAATATTAAAGATCGTCCACCATACTTAAGTGGAGTTCTTTTTGTATAAGTTACTTTTTACACCAAATCCTCCATTGAATGTTGCTGAAAAAGCTTTTTTTTTTAAAAAAAAGTTCTATTTTTCTAGAGCCCAGTCTTAGTCAAGGTTCCAGTGGTGTCCAGCAAACTCCAGGTACTTATATTTCTGGGTAGATTAAAGAAAAGACTTTTCTCTGGCATGCCTTTCAAATAGATTGTTGGCATGGAGTTGGCAGTAATCACAGTTTTATCCCTTTTGAATTATTTCGTATCTGTATTATGTAACCTTCCCCATGCTGAAGAATGTCTACAGGAATATGGCCTCTGTGGCTCCTTATACCCTGTTGGCCTTTACGTTGTGATAAATGGACCAAAAGAAATGTCCTGAAATTACTTGGTCTGGTCCCACTGACTTACATAAAAAATAAAGGATGCTTTTTCCTTCTAAGGTTTTGATCTGACAACAGCGATAGACTGTATTAGGTATTCATTTAAATGTATGTCCTCATGTCCATTTGTATTTGGGCTGAGTTACTGATGTCATGCTTTTTCTGCACTGTGGATTAGCAAATATATTTCAGATTTCAGATACATTTAAATTGATGGTGTTAGATTCTGTGATAATGCTACATCCAGTATTGTGTGATTCTTACGTTCACTGTACTGTCTGTTATATACAGCAACATTCAGTGCTACATTGTACATATAGTTACAGACATTGTAGTGTACATATACAGTACTGTTCAACATTTTCAAAATCTATTCATTTGTGTAGTTTGTGTTTATTTGCTGAGAAAAGTGTTAATATTTGAATGAACAAAATGTATAGAATATTAATACTGATTTCCAAGCCTCTCCTCGAGGAAGCCCAGTATTATATGTAGTTAAAAAGCAACTCCTGGTTTGACCAATCAGTGCTCAGTAAATTGAGCTCATGATGTACTTGATGATATTAACAAGTCTCTGTGGCGGCTGTGAACGTGTCAAGGAAAAATATGGACCCAAGAAATTCTTGTTACTTTTTTATTGTTTTTATGTTTATTTGAATTATGAATATGACTTTATTCTAATGTATATTGTGATAAACTCACTGCTGAGGCAAATTGTTTAAAAATGTGCTTAGATGCCTAAAACCTTCGCACAGTACTGTAGGTACACAATAATGTCTGTTACAACTGTGAAAAACATGCTGGACTAGCAGCCAGCAGAATTCAGTGCTATAGTGCATGTAGCACTGGTTCTCTGCTGGTCAGCATACTGAATCTGTGCTGTCTGTGTTTACTGTCATTCTAAGAAATGGTGAGCTAAAAGAATTTTATATGAATTGTTCTTAATTATAACAGTTATAATTTATTTAGCACTGATCAGAGAAAAAAGGTTTTCTATTAGCAGGAGGTACCGATTCTCCAAATCTAGTCAGTTTATTCTCTAAGATTAGAACACACTCAGCTCTTAGAATATAGTGTACCTCACTAATATGTGGTCTAATACAGGTCATACACACACACAAGACTTCAAGAAATATGACACCTAAAATCTCTAAGTAGATCCAGAGTCCCAAAACATGCTGCAGCTTACAAATGGTCCTACGAGGCGTGGCTGCTTATTTGGTGTATTTTGTAAGGTGGATAAAGAGATTTATAAAGATGCCCAGCACATTACTTTCAATACTTCAGACGTGCAGTGTTGAAAAGGAGATGTACGAGTGTAATGAGGAACCTACTTGCTTGTATTCAGACACCAGCCACAGGACGGATCCTGAGAAGCTCTGCAGTCTCTCAAAGTGCTGTACATACCACACTGAGTCACTGCTACTCGCTGGATCTACAGCACAAACATATACAACTAATATATCTTATATGTCTAATTAATAAAATGTCTAAGGTATTAGTTTAAAAAACTCTCCTAAAATTATTGTAGTTTGCTAGTTGACTTTAAATAAATTTGAACTGTCATTGCAGAAAGATGAGCAGTTGTTTAAAAGGGCCTTAAATTCCTTATTTCAGGGTCCAGAGTTGAAAATGTCTCATGTAAGTTGCCTTTAATGATGCTTATTTCAGCTTCTGATGATGGGCGTGTGGCTCTAAGACTCACCTGATTTCTCAAAGCTATGTAGATGTATTTATGATCTACTGGATCAAAGTGCATTCTGGGAAACACCATCCTGTCATCATCAGATTTGTACAGAACCGTCACACAGCCAGAATTCAAAGCCTTGTCCAGCACAATCTGGAAACACACGCAGAAGAAAAGAATAATAAAACAATAAAATTGGCTACAAAATAAAACAATAGAGAGCAAATAATGTTTGCCAACTAAACTAAATAAGAAAGGCAATAGCAGTTGTTCCACATTGGACCTTTGAAGTTGTTTTGTTTTTTGAAAAAGATTAATATATTTTACAAGTATGTAAAAGAACAGCTGATGTGATTATGTGGTCAGAGAATCTCTTAAGAGAGACTGTCAGACAGTAAAGACTATGAGACAGATCACAACTACAGACCTTCATCAGTTGTCCAGTAGCAGTTCCGATGTAGAGCTCAATCCAGGATCCTTTCTTTTCTGCTGCTACAGATGACATTGAACTGTGTTTGAGCACCACAGCAAGAGGCCTCAGAACATCTTCTCCTTTCTGCAGACACCAGAAACATGTTGAGGGAAAGAAATGACAGATACTGATCTACAGCATCTGATTTAGAGGCTGAATGACATGAAGAATAAAGTGCAGATTATTTAAAATAAATTCTATTTTATTTATTGGCAGGTTCTCACCTGAGCTCTGCACTTTGGTGTACAGCTGAAATATGAAGGTACTCGGTCTCTGATCTGACTCAGGTCGTAAATGGCCAAAGCAGTTTTCTGGGGGTCGTTCGGTTCTTGTGCAGTGAATATTCCCGCCCAGAGAAGAGGAGATCCAGAGGAGAGAACTACAGAGGAGGACAAAAGCTGTTTACGCTCTTTATCATCACAGCACTGTAGCACTGCACCTTCTAGAGACTTGGTCATTTCAGTTTTACTACGGCTGTTATTCATCCTTAAGACCACCACAGCTGGACCTGTTATAGACTTAACGTTCACCAGCAGGTACGAGTGAGAGGGAGAAGATGATTGGAAGCCGTCAATCCACTCAGCATCACTCTGTGGAGAAATCCTGGCTTCAGTTGGCTCATTGCCTGATTTAGAGAAAATTCCTCCTGCCTGAGATTCCAGAGTGTTATGCAGAGAAACTCCTTTATCAGAGACACACTCATCAGGAACCTTTTCTCTGGCAACCAGCATGTATTTCTCTGTTCCTTCATCAAAATCCACAATAAAAGAAACAGATGATTTATTAACAGATGATCCCACTGGAACATCCTCCCTGTAGACACTTCTGCTGATGTCATTGATGTCCAGGAGTTCACAGTATCCACAGTCAGAGGTTCCGCAGGTTATCAGGGTCTTATTCGCGTCGAAAGGCAGTAAAATATTAACTCGGTTCTGGTGTCTGTGGTTCTGTATGTCCTTCTGTTTTTCCTCTACTAGATCGAGCCTCATCTGGAGGAGCTGAGAGTCGGTGACGACGAACACTTTCCCGTTTCCAACAGCAAAGTTCCTGATCTCTCCATTAAAGCTGAACTCCGTTAAGGAGGAAACAGCGCTTTGGAATAAGAGCAGCATTCCCAGATAAACAGTCCTCATCCTGCAGGTCTGAGTGGAGCTGAAACTCGGAGCGAGTCAGTCTGATTGACATGTGGAGCTGAGAGAAGATCAGGACTAACGTCTGCAGAGCGTCTCTGCTCGAAGTGGATGGAGGTGAGAACTTCCGTGTTAATGTGTCTGTAGCTCATCCTCACATCATTAGTCTCAGACTGAAGCGGTGAAGCTGCTGAGCTCTTTACTAAACATAACGGTGATCGTTGAACACTGTTTTACAGTGTGTGGCTTCCTGGAAGACTCCAGTTCTCAGATTTACCAGATCACGAATCAAGATTCATCTTAATTCGTGGATCTTCGTGAATCTGACGCTCATCTGGATCAGTAATCTGTTCGTGGTCTCAATGACCTGAAACTGCTTCGGTCGTTCGCGACTCAGTGCTGCGCTCTAGTGGTGCCACTCAGACACCAAGACCTCTTCACCTCACTGTCATTATTCAGAGTTTGAAGCCGGCTGTCAGCTTTTGGGGTTGAGAAATGCAGAACTGCATGGAAATTAAAACTCGTAGCTTTGCCTCTAAAAGTCCAGAGAAGATCAGTAAATCATAAAGACAATCATGTCCTTGTGGTTTCATTTGAGCTAAAATGTTTTCTTTCAGTTTTTCCAATATTTGTCTTATTTTTGCGTGTAAAGTTCTTACAACGGTTCTTCTGCTTCTTTTCCTCCTCCTCATTCTTCTTCTTCTTCTCCTTCTTTTTCTTCTTCTTATTATTGCCAGAAAATGCAGACTGTAAGTGGTGAAAGGTGTGGCTTTATTATTCTACAAGACACTTAATCACTTGATGTTTTATTTCATTTTAAAGTAGCATATTGATGTGCGTTTAAGCGGCTGGCCTCATGGTGTCAAACCATCTTAGAAAAACACATTTGAACACTTTTTATCATTTTAAACTGTATTTTTTGTAGAATGAAACTTTTAAACTTTCTAAATATTAGTCTTTTTTAGTTTTTCTTTTGGTAAATAGTAAAATAATGTATTGGGTAATGATTTTAATAGCCCAATTCATCTATTACGCTTTCTCATTTGTAGAACCAATGATGCCAAACCAACTTAGAAATATACAGGTATTTATTGCTGACATATTACAAGGCTTACTTTGATAAATAGTGAACTAATTTATTTAATGGAACTTCTCCTGTACAACGCTGTACAAACCTCACCTGCATGAACTGACCCTCCTGATGCTGCTGCTGCACAGACTGGAACTATTTAATCATGGCCATCGCTCCACCTGCTTTCCCCTTTTCTGTATTGTAATATTTTATACTAATGGTAAAACATTTTCCTCTGTTCATTTTGCTCTTATTCCTTTACTATCAGGTGTTGACCAGAGGAGGATGGGTTCCCCTTTTGAGTCTTGGTTCCTCTCAAGGTTTCTTTCTCTTATTTTTAGGGAGCTTTTCCTGCCACTGTCTCCATCGACTTGCTCATGAGAGCTCGGGCCCGGGTTTTTCTGCAAAGCTGCTTTGTGACAACGTCTGTTGTGAAAAGTGCTATACAGATAAACTTGACTGGACATTGTTGTTTATTAATATATTCTCATTCCAGATTTGATGTCCACAACATGTTCCAAATAGGTTGAGACAGTTTATCACTGTGTTCCATCACTTTTCCTGTTAACTGCACTTAATAATCGTCTAGGGACTAAAGACACTTTCAGTTTTGAAAGCATACATTTTTGACATTTGCTGTTATACAATCTTAAGCTGTGCAACTGTATACAGTGCCTTTGTTGTCATATTTTGAGCTTAATAAAACACTCATTTTCAATGGGAGACAGTTCTGGACTGCAGACAGGTCAGTCTAGCAACTGCACTCTCTGATTACACTGCCATTGCAGTGCTATTGTAACATGCAGAATGTGGACGGGTGTTGTCATGTTGAAATGAGCATGGGTGCATGTTTATGCATGGCAAGGTGGACAGAGGCTGGTTTTGCACTTTGTTGTTGATGTGTGATGATGAATTTGAATTTAGAACCATCAGCCAAGTGTGTTTGTGGAGTTACACTGTGGAGTTAGACCATTTAACCCATCTGTGCCCCACACGACTGACCTCCACTGTGTACAGGTTTAACGTCTATGTGTTGGCGCAGTGAAGGACGGTGTTTATTATCAACAGTTTGTGAAAGTTTTCCCAAACCTCGTGATCTCGTGATCCTCATCACAAAATCATGTTTTCAGTGCTGTCTGAGGGGTTGAAGGTCACAGGTATTCCTCAGTGTTTTTTGCCTTTTTCCTTTATGCCCAGAAATGTTTCAGTTTTTTTTTTTAACTTTTGATGTCATTGTGCACTGTAGAGGGTGAAATGCCTACAATCCGTGCACTCACTGGCTGAGGAACATTCATTTTTTACACTGTTGGATTTTTTGCATTTTTTGCAAAGTGTCCTCAACTCATCCTTTCTCCTACTATTTTATATCCAAGCATGATTGCATCACCTGTATAACATGGTTTTTGAACATTTCACAATGTTCCTAGTCTTTAGTCTGAAACTGGCCCTCTTTTGGAATGTGTTGCAGGCATCAGTATCAGAATAAGCTCATATTTACAAAAAATGGCATTGAAAAGGTAAAATATTACATATCTTGACTGCTTGTTCAGATTCAGGTCAGAGCAGATTTATAAATCACTGCTTTCTGTTTTTCTTTGCATTTGATCTCCTGTCCAGACTTTTGGGATTGAGTTTCTACTTGATTGAAAAGAGCAGATAAATTCCACATGAATCAAATACGTCACATCAACTGCAACAAAGTCTTGCCAAAGGTAAGAATGAAGTAAAATGAAAGACAATAATTGTGTATTTTATAATTGTATACTTCATTGCTGTGGAACCACATTCATTTGAATCAAGTAATTTTCAAGCAACCCTTCTTTCAGTAGAAAATGTAAATGTACTCTTAACGGTTCAACATGGTCCTTCAGGTCCAACGTTACATTGACATTTCCAAAGGGAAAGGCGCATATTTGAAACTTTTTTGAAGAAACAAAATAAAATTAAAAGTTTGGAGCATTAAAAGCATAAAAAATAAACATTGAAAGAGAAACTACAAAAGAGTAAAGTATAATTATATTATTTAACTAAAGGTTCTTAAGAAATACCACTAAACTAAAGGACCTATAGGGCCTCACCCCAGTGATAATCTTTGTACCTAAAAGTACCAAAACAGTTTAATACCTTTTTTGAGAATGTGTCCCAAGGTAAATTTTGATGGAATTGTTCTTGCCTGAGTATTTTCAGTGCTAATACTTTTCTTTTACTGAAGAATACTTGTGAGGAATGTAAAACATAATTATTTTGTTTTGTTTTGGTAGTGACAGCATCTGTACTGCTGTGCTTTTGCTTACACCTCTAACTTTTAATGCTTATTATTTTAGTCCAAAAGAAGAAGACAAGCTTGTAACACCTAACAAAAAGTACTTAAGTCCTCTCATACTTCTTCTCAAGTTGGTTTTGCAAATATACCTTTTATTTGAGTCATTACATCATTACAATAAGGACATTTTATATGAGTATGTGTTAACAGCTCTAGCTACTTCACTATATTTATGTTGTCTGTAAACAATTTGATTTCTTTATTTTCATTTCTTTCTGTAGTTCCCAGTTTAACCTGCAGATGGTGATACATCGTCACAGTGTAAACAATTAGAGCTTTCTCAAATCCCATTTCATGAAGTAGATTATGTAATTAAATATAAATATACAATATATTATTAAATATAATATAACAGTTAAACGGTCATAAATGCAGTCAGTTACACTGAAAAAGCACGAAAGTATTGTAAAAAGTATTTTTACAATACTTAAAAAGTATTGTAAAGATATTTACCTTGTCCAAAGGAACATTTTTGCATCAACAAATAAACATTGTTACATCACATGGACACAAAGGAATCTGAAGTATCTTAAAACAAGATAATGATAAAATGTAGCCGCATTATTAAAACAGGGCCAAATTCTTTGATGACAAACATTGTGCTCGGCTTTTGAACGGCTACTTTCTTGCTACTGTGTTCTAGGAACAACAATTCATAACAATCAAGCCTCCGTAGTTTAAATGAGCCACTAACCGCTGCACTAGATGTTTCTTTTTATATACCCAGCACATTTTGACATCAGGGCAGTGGAGAGTAGTTTGGCAACGCTTTATTTGGATGGTCCACTGTAGATTCTTTGTAAATGTTCCGTATATATATTTAAGTAACATTCAATTGAATGGTCATTAAATGCCATTAAACTTGAAGTTGAATGTAACTTAGATTGTTCAGTATAGATTATTTGCAAATGCTCAGTCTGTCTTTCAATAACATTCAGCTCAATAACCATTAAACTCAACTGAAGTTCATAAATCTATCCCCAACTCTACTCCTAACCCTAATGTTGTTGATAATCAACTGGGGATCACCAGAAAGTTTGTTAATGATTTTACTAGCTATAGAGCATCTATAGGAGACCAACCAAATAAAGTGTGACCGGGAGTTTTAACTGATGTTCTTAAAACATAATTAGAAGCAAAAGAAATCAACTGAAATTAAATGAACAAAACTCCAGTTAATTATGACGATTATTCCCAAATATATACACAAGAACATCAGCTAACACTTTATATGAACACTCATACCATGTTTAAATGTGCCTCATATCCTGCATAGTTATGAAATCTGACATGAGTAACTGCAGAAAGCCCTGTGCCTATAGCTGTATATATATATGCTTTCATGCATGTCTATGTGTGATATAAGGAAGCTGAATATCTTAAAACATTTTGTGATCCCTAGAGTGTGAACAGACCCATATCATGCTACCTAAACCTAATTTTCCTTAACAATAATAGTATGTAAACATTGTTATAGGTTTCACGTCAAATGTTAAAATTAAAAAGCAAAATAGCTTTTTTATTACTTCTATGACATCATGAAAATGAACACTGTACAATTTCCATACACTGGCCAAATTTATGTGGACACGCCCTCAAATGAGTGCATTTAGGTATTTCAGGCACATAGAGCACTAGCAAAAAAATTATGAAAGTGAAAGAAAAAGAAAATGATACTAATAATAATAACTATCTTGACCAAAGGAGGGGGAGCAGCATATTAGATGCAGGTTGGAACTGAACTGTGCACATGTAAACACTGAGAACAGACACATAATTACAAAAGCATGTTGACTGAAGAGAAGAGAGAGATGATCAGGATCATTTTCTTACAGGACTCAGAAATTCAGGGTGAATCTTACACACAGAACAAACTGTCTGTGTGTCCCACTTGAGTTTTTAGAATTGTGGAAAAGTCGCCAACACTGATCTGGAACAGAAAAGACAGGAGGACAGTCAAAACTATTCTGATTTTAATAAAGAAACAGGCTAATTAGTGTTACAATCCTGCTGTTTGAAACAGTGTCCTGTTCACTGCCTTTGCGTCTCTTTCTGTCTTAAAACAGTTGTGTGGAAATATTTGTCCTTCCTTGTACACATGATGTTTCAGCTGTGCACAATCCTGAGATCTTTCTGTTCATTTGGACTGATAACTACAAAATATGCATTTCTACACATTCAACGTAGCATAAATGTGTACATGTCCAGTCATATATGACTATTTATAACACATATTACTTAGATAAAAGAGGATTTATATGACATCGACCCACCACCGGTAGTAGGGGTCTGGTGCTTTGTGGATTGGGCAGTGTCCGAAGGCATGGGCCTTAGCGTTCTGATCCTCGGTTGCTGAAACTGGCCTTTGGAACTTGGATAATGACTATATTGCCCAGCTGGCCTGGGAGTGCCTCGGAATCCACCCAGGGAGCTAGTGGAAGTGGCTGGCGAAAGGGAGGTCTGGGCCTCATTGCTTAGGATGCTGCCCCCGCGACACGAACCCCGGAGAAGCGGAAGATAATGGATGGATGGATGGATGGATGGATGGATGGATGGATGGAGGGATGGATTGGATGGATGGATGGATGGATGGATGGATGGATGGATGGATGGATGGATGGATGGATGGATGGATATTTACTATACTTACATTAATGAAAACTAAACCATAACCGACATCCTGAGAGGTGGAGAAGCTGATGAATTCTGGGTTTGGGAGGTAAGAGAGTTTATGTACACAGTCCACTGTTGAGTTCCCCACTCTGAGAGAGACACAGAACAGCCCAGAGCTCTCACCCACCCTGAGAGATGGAGAGTGAAACCAGACACCCTGAAAAAGAGAGAGAGAACATAAGATAAACATAGTGTAAAGTTTAATGAAGGGTTATGATGAAGAGTAATGGGGATGATAAAAAAAAGGTACGCCAGCTCTGAATATACTGCTCTGAATGAATGTACAGGTCATAACTGTGTCACAGAGTTAGACTCAGAAGAGGATTGTTGTTTCAGAGAGAAGGGAGATAACTGTGTGCAAATACTTTACCACAGTGCTTGACTTGACGCTTATTTCTTTATTATTCACTATGATTGTCTCCACGTACTGCAGACCGCTCCCCAGCACTTCAATCTTCCTCCCCCCACTGACCGACACACAGTAACATCAAACATCAGCAGCAGGAAACCGCTTTCATTTTAATTTCAAGAAGACCTGCAGAGCTTAAGTTGCTTCCTACAAATAGCCAAAAAGAAACCGTGATATTGTGCTAAATATGTTTATATCTGTAACTCTATGCATATAACTAACTGTATTTTTTTTATTTAATCACAATTACCAGCTCCATTAAATACCTTTTGAGACAATTGACCCTGACACTTGCCATGTAAGAAATAATATTAAGTCAGTTTTAATCTCATTACAGAGAGAAGAGGAACTTAAATAAAAGAAAATAAGCTTTATGCAGTTAAACACTAAAGAGCATTTCACCATCAGGGCCTGTGGGTTGAATATATTTAATAAAACAGAAGTGAATTTGTAGTAGTGATTATGTTTAACGTGCAGAATGTTTCTGCTGTACCTGGCCCAGGTGTCTCTAGGCTGCAGTCCAGTACAAGTGGGCTGAGTGCCATAAGTGATGGTAGCGTTACTATGACAACGGCCATCTGCTGTCACCACACACACCCTCACAGTTCCTTTATTTCTCCTCGGAATACTGAACTTCAGTGTGTCAGTGGAGCGCTCCAGCACTGGAGTCGTGGAAACACATGGTCTTGGGCTAGTCCAGATTTAAATCCCCTTATAGAGAATATTTGATCTACCATTGAACACAAACTAGTTTATCAATGCTTTTCTATGGTTTGAAGCCATCAAAGCTGAATGGAATGATGACACTGACTTTTCTTTCTGTAAACGGCTGTCTGCAAATTTACCACATTTACCACAAGTAATCAAAGAGAAAAGCAAGTATGCACGTGTGTGTGTGTGTGTGTGTGTGTATATATGTGTGTGTGTGTGTGTGTGTACATGTGTGACTACTCACTCTTTTAAATCGCACTCCTTCAACCCCTGTAAGCGAATTTCCACAACTGGATCCAGATTTTTCCCCTTTATTACTGCATTGTTTTTGCCATAAAGTGAGACTTGGTTAGGCAACACGGAGAGGATCTCTGGCTGATAATTAGGACAAAGAAAGAAGACTTTAGATAGTGACTATGAAATCAATAGCCAGATCATTCTACTATTGGGTGGTAATCTGGATATAATGTTAATATTTAGTATTTAAAAGATCAGTATATTGCATATGCGTCTGCCTCCTCATCGCTCCACATTACAACATCTGAGTGATTTTAACAGGAAAATGTAAAATTTGGTACATGGAGACTAAAAGCTCTGGGACTAAAACACAGAGAAACAAGTAATCATTGTAAAATGATCCATACCAAAGCCAAAACATCAGTCTGGTAGAACTCTTCTTTTGAGACCCCTCATCAACAATACTTATACACTGAGTCTATTCTAAAACTCTAGCTGTCAATCATTTGTATTCTATCTGCTCAGGTTTCATAGTAGTGTGTTGACCTTAGACTTTACTGATTGTAATTTGCAGATGGCCCATAAACTCTAAGTGGCTTTATCAATCCACTGAATCATTGTGTTCTACAAGTTTAAAAAGGCATTGATTTTACACTAAAAACTAAGTGCTAAATGATGTGACTGATGAGAACATTCTGCAAGTCATTCAAAAACCACTGAAGAAAATCCTACATGTGAAAATGAAACCAACTTTACCACTCACTAGACAGTGGCTGCCTACTACATACTGCTGGAGTACTCCTTGTGCATAAAAGTAGTAAGTAGTATGCGACCAACATAAATTTCTGTAATTTATACATTCACAGCATTTAGCTGACCCTCTTATGCAGAGCAACTTACAATTTTATCAATTTACACAGGTAGGCGAAGGTAGTGTTAAGAGTCTTGCCCAAGGACTCTTATTGGTATAGCGTAGGATGTTTGCCCAGGTGGGGGATTGAACCCCAGTCTACAGCATAGAAGGCAGAGGTGTTATCCACTACACTATACCAACCATCCACTACACTATACCAACAATTTGCCATAGATTTCCTAGTATGCAAAGGACACCAGGATGACATACTGCTCCAGAAAACATTCCACTATAAAGCCAGTGCTGTCTTCATAAATGCAACCTGGTCATTTCAGGAGGACATAACCACTGATGCACCTGGACATTTTGAATAGCTACGGATTTAGCTTTTCAATACATTAATAATGGAAAAATGAAAAAAATTGTCCAAATCATGCTGCACTCAGTGCAATGCTGAAGCCACACAATCTCTCTCTATGCAAGGTGCCTTTGCTTATTTTGTCAATTTCATAAAGTTAACTAACTTACTGTTTGTTGTATTCTGATTATATAACACTTATATTGGTTCTGCTACAACCAACTCCTACTGATACCATAATTAGTAACTTACTTGGAATTAAGTAGGTTTTATTGTAAATGAGTGCAATGTGACTTGCAACGCAATGCAACAGTTACTTCACTGGTAACATTTGATGGTCCATGGTAGATGCTTTATAGATGCACAATGTGGCTTTAACTTAAACTAAATGTCTATTAAAAGCAATGAAACTCAAAAGTGTGATAGATTCTACTAAATCTGACCCTAATCTTAACTTCAAGACACAACCTACACACATACTCCTGAGCCTAACCTTGGCATCTGACTGCCATGGTGTTATAAGTATGCTGTGCAGGCAGACCCTCATTCACTGCCAGTTTGTTTGTTAGCATGGTAACGTATACTAGGCTTATGCCACACAGTATCAGCTGGCATCGGAATCTTGATATCAGTTCATGTCTTTTGAGGAAAGTATGAGTAAAAGAACATGGTATTGGATGGATTCTTGATACCTGTATCAGTATCAATCCATCCCTCTTCAAAAGGCCTGAACCCTTTTACCTAAACTCAACTCTGCCCAGCTTTCCTTTTAATTCTCAGCTCCCTGCTGACAGAAATAGCTCTTATTTCTACTAATATTGTAGGCAAATTCACTCACTGTGTACTTCTTAGAAGAGAATTCTTTACACGCATCCTACAGAGAAAAGAAAAGTAGTTTAAAACATTTAAATCAGAACGTTTTGGCTGTAATTCTTTGAAGTGCAAGACGGCTGAAAAGATCTGTCTGCAATTCTAAATCAAAACTTTAACTAAATGTAGAAATGTTCAGATGATCACCGTTTATAGGACACAGACACAAATGATCAAGCAAAAGAGAACGTTCAGCAGTGCTTGTTTTAAATCAAACTGAATGCTGTAAAATGTCGCTCTCTCAGACTTGATATTTATACCTAACACTGCAAGTCTAAGAGATTGATATTTTACAGCATCCAGCACACGGTAAACATATAAATAAAACGGACTACTTTCTGTGCTGCTGTCTCTGTGAATAAAAGTGCAGAAAGTTCACTCTTTTGTCTCTCTCTGCATCTCACAATGAACTACATCTGTAGAGCTGGGGAATGTGATGTCACAATGGAGTGACTTAAGGACAATCCGCCATTGTGGAAGTCTAGTCTGTATAGGCTGGTTCAGAACGGTTAAATGAATCCTCATTTTCTACCAGCTTTTCTTGATTTTGGCTGATCTGAAGCCCTTAGTCTCACTAAATATGTTTGCAGAGTTGACCAGCATGAATCTACCTGACTAACAAATCATAGATCACAAGAAAAGTGGACAGGAAAAGAAGTGTCATTTGACTATTCAGACACAGCTCTAGTTAAACAGCACATATGAAGACACAGTGTTAAACAAGACCTTTAGTTGATTTAACAAAATGAAACTTTTTTAGTGAAAAAAAAACATTATTGAATATCACATTTAGAATCTAAGATAACTAACTCTTTAAAAATGCCACACTGGTGCCAGAATGTAATAGAACACTGGAATTAGAAGCAAACATCAGCATTGTGGTGAGGCATTGATACTACGACTAAGCCTCCATGTTACTTCCACTTTGGGTCTTGAGTCTCTCAGAGTCATAAGGTGGGAGTCCACATCAAAGTCTGAGTCATTGGTGTTGAAGACAAAGTCCAGTCACAAGTTTTTCTTGATTTTCTCGAGATGAAGTCATCGAATTTGTGACTCAAGTCTACACATCTGATTTACATACACCATAAACCTGTATGCTGTATTGAGGGGTTACATGAACTCACCTGTATGTGTACCTGTGGTGCAGAACCCTGAGTCCAGCTGCAATTCTGACTAACAGGAGACCAGTGACACCCAACTGAGACACACGCTGCACATCTGCATAGCAAACATACAAACACAGTCATATGTAAAAATTTGTGCACCCGGGTCAAATCACATGCTTTGGTGAGTTTCTAAGTGAAAATAAGTTACACATGGTTTACAGAGAACACAATTCTAAACACATTTAAATGCACACTTACTGATTTGTTGAATTAAAAGTATATATATATATATATATATATATATATATATATATATATATATATATAAATATGGCCTGTGCAAAAGTGATTGGACATTTTCATGCTAACTCAAAAGCAAAAAGTTATATTAAAATAGCTGACGAAGTTCTGAACTACTGACGAAGTTCACCTAAAGTGGCCCAGTGTCACAAACCTAATGTGATAAGGGGCAGCTGCTTAGAGAGTTTTATAACTTGAATCCTCTTACGCAGCATATGGTGATGTCTCTGTGATGTTTGGGCAGTTCCTCAGTTTCAGGCTCTCTGTGATTTTCTGATCTCCAATAGTGACGGCTGCTATGACTCTGAGTCCTGGATACACAAAGCAAAGTATCACCTTCTGGTTACATTTTTACATTTACAGCATTTAAAATTTCTTTCTCAGATGCCTAAGACTTGCACAGTACTTTACATGAATGCAGACCATTAAATTTAAGACTATAAATTCATTCACCTCATTCACTTCCTTAGTGCTCTTCACTAATTGAGCTTCATTATAAAGTGGTGAGCAGGCCTAGAGATCTAATTTATTCCCTGCTGGAGGGAAAGTACACCTTCTTTAGAAACTGACTCTTGTCACCAGTAGACAATGAACTCTGGAAGTTCAGAAAACAATCATAAGCTAAAGTGAGAATGCACTGACCTTCAGGAGGCAGACGTTGGCTGGAGAAACTGCAGGAGCAGCTGTTCTGGGAAACTGAGGTCAAGTTGTCACACAGATCCACATTCCCTGCCTTAATACTGCATTTTAATGGAGGACCTACTGTGCCCTGTGCTATCAGGTAGAGACTCAGACTGACCTGAATGACAACACAGCAGATAAAAACATATAAATAAGGCTAAATTCAAGATAAATCATTTTGACATATAAATGAAAAACATAATGTCAGTTACCTTTCCAGAGACTTTGGCCACTTGAAATGTGATCAGCTCCTTCTGAAAAAAATCTTCAGGAATGGGGATCCAAATGGAGTTGGAGCATCCCACCTTGCTGGAGCACCTAAGTGACCCAAAGGAGAAAAAGATGCACACAAGACAAGAAGTGAGCAACTACAATTCATTATGTGTCATGTTCTTGCTAAATGACAGTTCTAAGTGGTTACGTTTTGATAAGAAGAGGTGGATATTAATTCAAATACATTCAAACAAAATTCTGATAGATTTGTACATTCCTGAATATTTTAATATTTTTTTATGTCTACTAAAGTATATTTGTGAGGAAAGTAAACTTCTACTTTGTGAGTCAGTAACATTTAGTTACTACTTCCTTTTTAGTGGTGAATTTTATCTGTTATGTTGGAGAAAAGCATCTGTACGGCTTTGTGATTAGTCACACCTTCGATTTTTGACATTTATCATTTTACTGTAGAAACTTCAGTTTCTATGCTGACAGACGCAAAATGGGCACGTATGTTTTTCAAAAACAATACAATTCTCAGTTCCAACATTTGATACTGTATGGTGTCTTTTTACTATTTTAAATTAAATATAGGGTTTCATTTATTTCCACAGCATTGCATTCTGTTTTATGCATATTTTGCGCAGAGCCTCAACTGATTTGGAAACGGGGTTGTAGTTTGTGTGATAATTGGGTACTCCAAAACATGTTTCAATATGACAAATATTACTGATTATTCACAAAAATGAATCATATCTCAATATCTCATACATTGAGCTAAATGATTGTTCTGACAAAATGCTAGCTAATTATGTTTATATTTCAGTATAAAGTGGCTAAACACTGCTCTGTGATGATTGCTCAGATTATTAAATAGTAAGGTTTCTAATGAAGTGGGTGGCAATGGTATATTGCAACCTTATATGATGATGATGATGATGAAGAACCTTTATAGTCACTAGTCACAAGTACCAGCGAATATCCTATATATCCTATTACAAGCACAGTCATGTTACTGGATCATGAGTTATCATGAGTTTATGTACTTTTTATTTAGAGTATGACAAAAGCACAATTCACTTTAGTTGTTATAGCCCATATAGTCTCATTACAAATTCACAGAACACTTTAAACATCTTTAGCTGAGGGCATCTTTTCTTTACACTGTCTTGATCTGATGTCTATGGCTGGCAAAGGAGAGACTAAGTGAAAAGTGTATGACTGCAAAAAAGGATCTACTACATGAGAAAGTCACTGATTAGACAGCAAAAGCAGCCTGAGCCCAACGTTGTATATAAAACATCAGCTCACAGCCCAAAAGCTAGTATTTTGTTGGGCCAGTCAGGCTTAGGTCAGGTAGCAGACTAGCTTGTTTCATCTTTTATCAAGTATAGTTTCTAATTTGGATTATGACGAATTTTGCTGAATGGCTATTTAGCAAGTATCACTAAAAAAGAAATGAAAAACTATAGAAAATATGTTTCTCTCTGTTATCAGGACATTTTACAGATGGCTGGTGAGAGGAAATGTGGAGAGGGCTTTAATAAAGACATTACTGAGGAAACGTCTCTGTCTAACGTTCTTATTTTCTGAAAATGTTATGCATTCTTTGGATATTATTTTATTGTTTATCTGCTGTTATCAACAGCATCTTGGGCTGAAAGAACATATATCAGATGTTAAAACAGACAAACAGCGCCATAATGTCTGCATAATAAAATGTGCTCCCAGCCAGGGGTCATTTCAGTTAAATAGGTCCGGACCAAACGAGGTAGGTGTGAAAACGCCCTTAGTGAGGTTCAAATGAGGGTGCTGTCATCCAAAGTCTGTTACGGTTGGTTTAAAATATGAACACTATAGAGACTCATATGTCCAAATGGACCAAAGAGAGAGATTAATCTTGGTTGTCTCGGTGTAGAACTTCTTTGGTTCAAGGAAAATACAAGTTTCTGGTGTTGTATTGATGCCTGCATGTGTTTTATCTTCATGAGCTCTTAACAGGTAGTTTCCATTTTAAAACGAACCTGAGGCGTGTTTGAAGTCATTATAAAATCATTATAAAATACTAGATAAACACATTTAACTGCACACATAGGTAGAACAGTTTGGTGTACATTACCGTCTATGTGCATCGTAAAATCTGCCCAGTCAGTTTTTTTGAGTTTTTGAGTCTTTGGGTTTGATGTTAAATATGTCAGTGTGAAAAGCTCAAATAAAACTAAAAGGCGACAGTGTAATTTCTGCTTTGGGCTGGACCCAGGAAAAAAAAAGCATAAACACATATTCTATCTATCTGTTTGTTCGGTGAAAACTTTAGTTTTAATGAGTATTATTTTCCGAATTACAGGCCCTGTTTCTCTTAAGCTGCAGTCACCCACCTGCCCACCTCTCACCTTCCCTTTTCCTGTCCACACTGATCCATATGATACATCTGTGAGGAGACTACCAAATGCCACCTGTGTGTTGTTGTGTGAAAATTCTTATGCAGAATAAAATGATGCAGATTCTGACACTGTTCCAAAGTTTAGGGCCGAGTCTGGGTTACGTAAAGTAGAAAAACAGATGCAGTGTGTAGTTTGAGAGGTGTGAGAGGCATGAACAGCACTGCAGAGGAACGTACTTGTTTGTGGTTACACACCAGCCACAGGAAGGGTCCTGAGAAGCTCTGCAGTCTGTGAAAGTGCTGTGCACACCACACTGAGACACTGCTACTCGCCTGATCTACAACACACACACACCATTGTTTAGTCAGGCAATCAACTTTCACTCCTTGAGCCTCCTGAATAAACCTCATTAATTATTTATACTTATTTTCCTCACTTCTTAGCAATAACAACACATTGTGCTGATAAGCGTCAAATAAGCCAGCACTAGACCTTTGGCCATCACCAAAAACATGGATTTCAGAAGTCTCATCATAAACTTGAGGATTAACGAATCGGGTTAAATGAAGCGCCATTGTACCTGTTAGCTTTGCCTTCAGGTCCCAAAAAAGAAAATAAGGGGAGGAGCTTTTTTCTACAAAGCTGAAAATGAGTTGCTGGAATGTCCTTGCTGCACCATTTAAGATGGAACAGGAAAATTCTAACGACTTCAGCCTCAACCATTTTCTATTACCCACTTTTGTCATTACATTTCTCAGATGTTGATTCGAAAAAGACCACTATTACTCAGGAGTTCTGAGTTTGGTGAATTGTAGGAGTTAATTCCCTCTGGACATGTAGCAGACATGTCAAAACTACAGATATGGCAGATTCTTATCTACTGGATTAAAATCATGGTGCTCATTAGTAATCACTCAAATTACACCACGTCCCTATGTAATACTAATCCAGCTCAAAAGGGACTTAAAACTCACTTGATTTTTCGAAGCTACGTAGATGTATTTATGATCCACTGGGTCAAAGTGCATTCTGGGAAACACCATGTTGCCATCATCAGAGCTGTACAGCACTGTCACACAGCCAGAATTCAAAGCCTTGTCCAGCACAATCTGGAAAGACATAAAAAGGAACAATGTTCAGAAAAATAAATAAAGACACATGAGAGAGAGAGAGAGAGAGAGAGAGAGAGAGAGAGAGAGATCATATTCTATTATGTATTAGAAGATGGACAGAGAGTCAGACCTTGAGCAGTTGTCCAGTAGCAGTTCCGATGTAGAGCTCAATCCAGGCTCCTTTCTTTTCTGCTGCTACAGATGACATTGAACTGTGTTTGAGCACCACAGCACGAGGCCTCAGAACATCTTCTCCTTTCTGCAGACACCAGAAAGATGTTGAGGGAAAGAAATGACAGATACTGATCTACAGCATCTGATTTAGAGGTGGAATGACATGAAGAATAAAGTGCAGATTATTTAAAATAAATGATATTTCATTTACTGGCAGTTTCTCACCTGAGCTCTGCACGTTGGTTTACAGCTGAAATATGAAGGTACTCGGTCTCTGATCTGACTGAGGTCGTAAATGGCCAAAGCAGTTTTCTGGGGGTCGTTCGGTTCTTGCGCAGTGAATATTCCCGCCCAGAGAAGAGGAGATCCAGAGGAGAGAACTACAGAGGAGGACAAGAGCTTTTTACGCTCTTTATCATCACAGCACTGCAGCACTGCACCTTCTAAAGATCTGGTCATTTCAGTTTTACTGTGGCCGTTCTTCATCCTTAAGACCACCACAGCTGGACCTGTTTTAGACTTAACGTTCACCAGCAGGTACGAGTGAGAGGGATTAGATGATTGGAAGCCGTCAATCCACTCAGCATCACTCTGTGGAGAAATGCTGGCTTCAGTTGGCTCAATGCCTGATTTAGAGAAAATTCCTCCTTGTTGAGATTCCAGAGTGTTATGCAGAGAAACTCCTTCATCAGAGCCACAGTCATCAGGAACCTTTTCTCTGGCAACCAGCATGTATTTCTCTGTTCCTTCATCAAAATCCACAAGAAAAGAAACAGATGATTTATTAACAGATGGTCCCACTGTAACATCCTCCCTGTAGAGACTTCTGCTGATGTCATTGATGTCCAGGAGTTCACAGTATCCACAGTCAGAGGTTCCGCAGGTTATCAGGGTCTTATTCGCGTCGAAAGGCAGTAAAATATTAACTCGGTTCTGGTGTCTGTGGTTCTGTATGTCCTTCTGTTTTTCCTCTACTAGATCGAGCGTCATCTGGAGGAGCTGAGAGTCGGTGACGACGAACACTTTCCCGTTTCCAACAGCAAAGTTCCTGATCTCTCCATTAACGCTGAACTCCGTTAAGGAGGAAACAGCGCTTTGGAATAAGAGCAGCATTCCCAGATAAACAGTCCTCATCCTGCAGGTCTGAGTGGAGCCGAAACTCGGAGCGAGTCAGTCTGATCGACATGTGGAGCTGAGAGAAGATCAGGACTAACGTCTGCAGAGCGTCTCTGCTCGAAGTGGATGGAGGTGAGAACTTCCGACTTATTTCATGTTAAACCGGTTACATACTTCTTTAAGTTTGTGTGTTTTTAGTGTTGAACTGCTGCAGCTGCTGATGTCTTTATCACAGTTTTCTCGCTATTGCAAACAAGCATTTTTAGGAAAGAGTTGTTTTTCAAATCTCTACACACAACTCTGCAGACAAAATCAGTACCATTAGGATTGAAACTTGATGTTTTGTTGTTTTTTTAAATGAGAACTGGCTTAATAGTTACCATTAGAGACTACTCGTTTCCTGTAGGACATCTTTAGATCACATTAGCCATTAACCATCAGATGCATCTGGAATGGGTTTCAGAACACCTGTTAAAACATAAGCATCCTTTACACTGTGATATCAACAAATCACGAAAAAAATAAGTACCATTAGCGACTATCAGACACCACAAGTAACCATCAAAAACCTTTAATGGTTTCTGTGTTTTTTTTTTCAGCACTGAATACTCTGATTCTCTTCTCACTCAGTCTCTGGACATTATCTGTGATGTGAACCATGTGGGGTCTGTTTGAATCACTGAATGTACTCTTTCACGTCATCCTGTAGTTCCACTTTTAACCAGCAGGTGACGCTACAAACCCACAGCATGACCAATCACGGCTTTCTGAAGTCCAGTTTCTTTGAGATCATCCACACTCAGTGAGCTGTATGACAGAAGAGAAAATGCCACAAACATGAAGCCACAGCGTGGAGGAGTGAGATGAACACAGTCTCCTGAGTTTATTAGGCTACATATTTTGATTTTTACTTGACAGCTAATCATGAAAACAATGAACACACCAACAGCAGCTGACCAGTGTTACAGATCACGTTCACACACAAAGGAATTGGATGTTTTGCAGTTTGACCACACTGTACAGACAAGATTCTATGTGTACTGACTTAAACACAACCTCTTACACAACTGGCTCCCTGCTGTCCTGTCCAGAAGTCAGGAACCAGAGATTGAGGTAATTGACACTGAGGCATGCGTTGTTCAAATGAGGCACCACCTACATCACTAGAGCAACTTTTTCCCACAGAGGTTGCACCTTCTGAGTAAGAGCAGTGGCAATAATCAAATCTAAAGAAGCCTTTTACTTTGAGCTTCAGTCATGATGAAACTGATCATGACAACTGATGTGCTTGTCATCACATGTATAACTGCTAGTGTGTGTGTGTGAGAATGTGTATTTCTGTCTGTCTGCCCTGTGATGGACTGGCGACCTCTCCAGGGTGTATCACTGCTGTAGAGTTATGCATGAGTCCTGAATGTATATATTAACACTTGCAGAAATGCTTCTGCGTAAGGTAAATGTGGAGCTGATACAACAGACAATGATTGTAGAAACAATGAAGCTGGTGTGTGTGTGTGTGTGTGTGTGTGTATATGTATATGTATGTTGTTAAGTAAGAATGATTCAGTCAAATTAAAGAAGTGTTACTCTTGAGTTACAGAAAATCTTCCTTCATTCCTGTACCTGGAAAGCTTGCGTCTTCTAACGAGAAATCTCACACACTCATCTGACAGTGGGTTATGTAGGCACTCCAGAACAGCCAGTATAGGACTTATGATTGGTTAAAGAGTAAAGCCTTACCAAATATGGATTTTGTAGCATGATCCTTAAAAAACAATGCGAGAACATGCACCTCTTCTTCTGTGGAAGAAGCTGATGACTTCATTTCAATGAAGAAGCATCAACCACAGAGGCAGCCCTATTTCCATTCTTGCTTACACAGGAAATATCTGCACCCTGTATGTGTCTTTAAAAAGTTTTCTACAGATCACAGTTGCTGGCCTATCTACATTATTAATATAAAAATAGAGAGCTAAGCTTATAATCAGGATATAAGATTCTCACTGTATATATATATATATATATATATATATATATATATATATATATATATTAATCTCATTAATATCTCATTAATATCTTATATTAATCTCATTAATATCTCATATATATATTACTCTCATTAATGTCTCATATATATATATGTATATATATATATATATATATATGAGATAGTCTTTATATGGATTTTTGTACATTATTAAAATTGGCTTCATTGTTAACTTCATAGTGGTGGGTAGCACTGTCGCCTCAAAGCAAGGAGGGCCTAGGTTCGATTCCCCTGCCAGGTGACCAGGGTCCTCTCTGTGTGGAGTTTGCATGTTCTCCCCGTGTCTGTGGTTCCTCCGGGTTCTCTGGTTTCCTCCCACAGTCCAAAGACATGCAGTCAGGCCAATTGGACATGCTAAATTGCCCCTAGGTGTGAGTGTGTGAGTGACTGAGTGACTGCATTTGTCTGTCTGTCTGCCCTGTGATGGACTGGCGACCTGTCCAGGGTGTGTTCCTGCCTTCCGCCCGAAGACTGCTGGGATAGGCTCCAGCACCCCCCCCCCCCAACCCTGATGGAGAAGCGGCTTAGAAAATGGATGGATGGATGAAGATGGTGTGGCTGTCTTTGCTGATTAGCTGAGACATTAAAATGGAAGAAGGAAGAAAGAAGGAAGAAAGTTTAAAAGTGAGATAAACTGAGCCAGCTACCAGAGATAATGTAGGACAGCTTGCAAGCTGTTGTCCTTCTCTAAATGAATAGTCTGCTGTCTATATTGTTATATAGCAATAACTTGCTAGCTAGTTTAGCAGGTCTAATCAGTTTATTGTGCAACATATGTTCAGCTAAATGCCTTGTTAACCCTAGAACAAAGCTTCTGCATTTAAATGACACCTCTGTATGTCTATGTAATGCTACACTGAGGTTGTAAAAAGGTGTTAGATAGATTAGAAATCTGCTTGTAAATGACAATGAAGAACAGTTAGCCAGACATTAAAATGTTTTTAAAGTATTTGTGTCTCACACAGACAATGTATCAGTCAGATGCTTCACTGTTTTTGAATAACTGACTCTAGTCCTGTCAGTTAGACACATTTTCAAAATGTACAGTAGTTTCTGCTGTGCCACGCATGTATATGTGCTTCAGGTGTTTAATGTTAAATATGTCTGTTTATGTATATCTGCAGGCCAAAGGTTTACATAAATGTAGGCTAAAGATGTTCAAACTCCACACATTTCATGTTACCATACATTTCCTTTGTTAAGTCCAAAAGGTCATGTACTTTTTGTATTAGTGGTGAATTCACAATAATAGCTAGATTTTATTTAACACATCAGATTTTCAAGAAGCCAGAAGTTCACATATGGTGACGTGGGGGGTTCTCACAAGAAACTCGAACAACTCAAAGTTCTGGTCCAGAGCTGGTCCGAGAGGGAAAAAATTCTCCTGCTAACTCATAGCTCTTACTGTTAGCTGGCCCTAGCTCTCTCTAGCTTGCTATAGCACCACACAACCCTGGCATTTCCTAGTCCCACCTTTCACAATAAAGTCCATGCAAAAGAACTAAGTATAAAAATTGCTAAGAAACTAAGTAACCTAAAATTAGAATGGACAAACATTTTCTGAACAGTATACCCTAGTATTTTTAAGCTGATTTTCAAAATATTTTATTTACAAGGTAATGTTGATGGAACGTAAAAGGTGGAACTTGGAAGTGGGCAAGTGCAGTGCTCGGACAGTCCGTGATGGTACATAACAAAAACACAACTGGATAAGCGAGAAAACCGACCACACCCCTCTGCATTAAAAGCTAGTTTAGGTCAGGAGTTGACAACCCAAATATGAATAAGAGACATTTTGTCCATTTTGTCTCCAAATGCTCATCCTAAATCTCTCTTTGCCTTTTCGTAGCTACTAGCTAAGCGAGACTACGTTGTTATGTGACCTGCACTCTGCACGGTAGTTCTCGTTTCTTGAGAGCCAGGGCTTTCGCCCTACGTTGCGCACTTTGGAGCCGAGATACAGGGTCCAGTCTCAAAGATATTTTACTGACACAGCGATCTGTGTCAGTAAAATATCTTTGAGACTGGACCCTGTAACCCCCTGCTCTCTACAAGAAAACCAAAACCGAAGTTACAAAAGCAAAAAATAAATAAATATATAAAATGAATGGAATAGCTGTAACATGCTGCATGGACATCTATTGCCACTGGATCTTATTTCACGATAACAGCGCATTTTATCGCAGATGAGTGGCTGCAGCGTCTCCAAACAAGAGCAGTGAATGAGAGTCTTCCAGGGTACTTGCCACATCACTTTGTAAACACTTTGCTTTAAAAGTACCAAGTCCTCACACAGAGAGAAAATAGAAATCCTGCATAGAAAAAAAAGATGCATCAAGATGCATCGATAATCATTTTTAAATCACACTGCATCCCTCTGAATCATAAACCAGCCATTAGGGGTGTACTTTGTGTACTTCTGGTGCCGGTCCCAAGCCCGGATAAATGGTGAGGGTTGTGTCAGAAAGGGCATCCGGCGTAAAACTTGTGCCAAAACTATCATGCAGATCACAAATATTGCCATACCGGATGGGGTTAACAATGACCGCCTCCGGTGCTGTTAACCATCAGGGTGCCGGTGGAAATTGGACTACTGTAGGTCGAAGACCATCAAAGAGGAGAGGAGGAAGGTGGGTTAGAAGGCAACGAGAGAGAAGGAAAGGCAGGAGTGTGGAGGTTAGAGTAGGGACTCTGAACATAGGGACAATGACTGGTAAAGGCAGAGAGCTTGCAGACATGATGGAGAGAAGGAAGGTAGATAGTGTGTCTAGGAGACCAGATGGAAAGGAAGCAAGGCCAGGAACATTGGAGGTGGATTCAAACTGTTCTACCATGGTGTAGAGAGGAAGAGAAATGGAGTAGGGATAATCCTAAAGGAACAGCTTGTGAAAAGTGTTCTGGATGTAAAGAGAGTGTCAGACAGGATCATGAGCCTGAAGTTGGAGGTTGAGGGTGTAATTTTGAATGTGGTCAGTTCATATGCACCACAGGTTGGTTGTCAGTTAGAGGAGAAAGAGGAATTTTGGAGTAAGATGGATGAAGTGGTAGATGGTGTCCCTAGAGAGGAAAGATTGGTGATTGGTGCAGACTTCAATGGACATGTTGGTGAAGGAAACAGAGGGGAAGAAGAGGTGCTGGGTATGTATGGTGTGAAAGACAGAAATGCAGAAGGTCAGATGGTTGTAGATTTTGCAAAGAGAATGGAAATGGCTGTGGTGAACACGTATTTTCAGAAGAGGGAAGAACACAGGGTGACATACAAGAGTGGAGGGAGGTGCACACAGGTGGATTATATACTTAGCAGGAGATGCCATCTAAAGGAGATTGGAGATTGTAAAGTGGTACCAGGGGAAAGTGTAGCAAGGCAGCATAGGGTGGTTGTCTGTAGAATGAGATTAGAAACAAAGAAGAGGAAGAGAGTGAAGACAGAGCCAAATATTAGATGGTGGAAGCTGAAGAGGAGGATGGTTGCAGGCAGTTCAGGGAAAAATTGCAACAGGCCCTTGGGGGCAGTGAGGAGCTACTTGAGGACTGGGAAACTACAGCTAAGGTGGTGAGAGAAACTGGCAAAAATGTTTTGGGTGTTTCATCTGGTCAGAGGAAAGAAGACAAGGAAAGTTGGTGGTGGAATGAAGAAGTCCAGGAGAGTATTCAGAAGAAGAAAGCAGCTAAGAAAAAGTGGGATAACCAGAGAGATCAAGGAAGTAGGCAGGAGTACTGTGACGCTAGTCGCATAGCGAAAAGAATGGTGGCAAAGGCAAAGGCTCAGGCCTATGATGAGCTGTATGAGAGGCTGGACAATAAGGAAGGAGTAAAGGACTTGTATCGTTTGGCTAAACAGAGAGATAGAGCTGGAAAGGATGTACAGCAGGTTAGGCTGATAAAGGATAGAGAGGGAAATGTAGTAGTGAGTGAAGAGAGTGTTGAGTAGATGGAAGGAGTACTTTGAAGAACTAATGAATGAGGAAAACAAGAGAGAGGAGGACAACGGGGGGAGAGATAGTGGATAAGGCAGGCACTTTTTAACCAGGTTGTTCAACAAAATCCTGGAGAGTGAGAGGATGCCTGATGAGTGGAGAAGCAGTGTACTGGTCCCCATTTTTAAGAACAAGGGTGATGTGCAGAGCTGCAGTAACTATAGAGGTGTAAAGTTGATGAGCCACACCATGAAGGTATGGGAAAGAATTGTTGAAGCAAGGCTAAGGCGAGAGGTTCAGATCAGTGAGAAGCAGTTTGGTTTCATGCCCAGAAAGAGTACCACAGATGCAATTTTTGCGTTGAGAGTGTTGGTAGAGAAGTACAGAGAAGGTCAGAAGGAGCTACATTGTGTCTTTGCGGATTTAAAGAAGGCATATGATAGGGTGCCAAGAGAGAAACTGTGGTACTGTATGAGGAAGTCAGGTGTAGCTGAAAAGTATGTTAGGGTGGTGCAGGACATGTATGAGGATAGTGAGACAGAGGTGAGGTGTGCAGTTGGAGTGACAAAGGGTTTCAAGGTGAAGGTAGGGTTACATCAGGGATCAGCTTTGAGCCCCTTCTTGTTTGCAATGGTGATGGAAAGGTTGACAGATGAGGTCAGGCAGGAGGCTCCATGGACAATAATGTTTGCAGATGACATTGTAATCTGTGGTGAGAGTAGAGAGCAGGTGGAAGAGAATCTGGAGAGGTGGAGGTTTGCACTGGAGAGGAGAGGAATGAAGGTCAGTAGAGACAAGACGGAATACATGTGTGTGAATGAGAGGGAGGCAGGTGGAAAGGTGAAGATGCAAGGAGTAGAGGTCGTAAAGGTGGATGACTTCAAATATCTTGGGTCAACCATCCAGAACAATGGACAGTTTAGAAAAGAGGTGAAGAAGAGGGTGCAGGCAGGATAGAGTGGGTGGAGACGGGTGTCAGGGATGATGTGTGACAGAAGGATAGCAGCAAGAGTGAAAGGGAAGGTTTACAAGACAGTAGTGCGTCCTGCTATGATGTATGGTTTGGAGACTGTGGCTCTGTCTAAAAGACAGGAGGCTGAGCTGGAGGTGGCAGAGATGAAAATGCTGAGATTTTCATTGGGAGTGACAAGGATGGACAAGATTAGAAATGAGCAGATCAGAGGGAAAGTGAAGGTAGAGCAGTTTGGAGATAAAGCCAGAGAGGCCAGGTTGAGATGGTTTGGACATGTGTTGAGGAGGAATAGTGGATATAGTGGTCAAAGAATGTTGGAGATGGAGCTGTCGGGTAGAAGGAGAAGAGGTAGACCTCAGAGAAGGTTTATGGATGTAGTGGAGGTGGACATGGAGATGGTTGGTGTAAACGTAGAGGAGGCAGTAGTTAGGGCAAGATGGAGGCAGATGATCCGCTGTGGCGACCCCTAAAGGGAGCAGCCGAAAGAAGAAGAAGAAGATCCCTCTGAATCATAATCAAATTGAATCGTGAGGTGCCTAGGTTCCCACCCCTACTGATCACTATGCAGTTCCCTGGGATGCTGAACCTGGTGAACATTGCTTCCATGAGCCAGACTATGAAGATGGACACCTCATCGTTGGGGACCATGTATGCCTCTGGTTGGTAGTTGGTAAAATAATCTTTTGCCACCAGCATGCACCGATTCAAACTCTGTTGTTGCTAACAGTCTCAGGATGTCTGCTGCTACTCCATGGGATCCTGGAAGTTGGCTGCTGCAAGGGTGCTCAATAATGATCTAGTGGGTTTTTCTATGCCATGCACATGTCACACGGCCTAACTCCCCACCCAGAAGAAACAGGCTGCCAGCCGTCTCCATACGTTGGTGATGCTGGAAGTGGCCTGCACCTGCCACCGCATGGACAAGGCATAGAACCTGCTGTCGATGGGATGCAGGGAGTTTCCACAGCTCTCCAGCTCTGCTTTACTGCCTATGCAGCTCCAGCATGTCCCACTTAGTCACTTAGTAGTCTTGCTGTGATGAGCTGACTTGGCTTGGTCTGGCCACCCACAGCACTCCAGACAATGGTTTAGGGTTAGTCTCAGGTTAAGGTTAGGTGTTAGGGTTGGGAAACCCAGCTCACACTAAGAAAGGCAGAAAAGCAGAATAATAAATTCCCATAATTCTCTGCCCAGTGTAAAGGCTGTCTTTAGAACTGCATTGGAGCCAGAGGGACCTGCCAGTAACCACTCTGCAGGTTAAATGAACTGAACCAGGAGGAGTGGAACAGCCAGTCGAAAGCTTCATCTATGTGGAGTATTGTGTAAGAGTCTTTCCTGGCGACAGCATACAGTCACTGACGATCATCAAAGAACTGTACTGTCACATCATTTTTCATGACAACACTACTGGTGAGGCCCAATGACTATTGGACAGGTCATTCACCACAGCTTTAACATCTCCTACACCTTATCCTCCACCACCCACTGACATGGACAAGGGAAGTTGATGGGCTAGCTGGCATACAGGGGAAGTGTTCCAGGTGACTGTCTTATTTTAGACCAATTCACACTAGGTCAGTGCAAGTGCAATCTTTGTCCTGGGCTGCAAAAAAGTGCTTGAATTCATATATGAGGCTGTGCAGTCTCTCCTGCTTGCCTAAGGTAAGCCCTTCAACGTCAGTGTAATTTGAGAGAAATTGCCTCACCAATCTCTGGGATAACTTGACCCCAGCCTGTCGTGTTGGCTGGCCTCACCTTCCCATCCTCACCAGCGGGCTGCCCCCCTATGAGAGTCGCATTGGCCCCTGCAAGTTCGACAACTGGAACTCCACCAGTAGCCTGGGGTCTGCTAGCAGTATTGTAGCAATCAGGGCCACTAGCACATAAAACCTTGGAATATATAGGGCATGTGGCAGAGGCTTTGTCACACATTGCTTACAGTCCATCTGGGCAGTCTGCCCCGTTGTGATTTTGATTTTTGTGGATCAGCATTACTGTTCGCTAGGCAAAACTCCTTACCAAATTATGCTAATTGTGTCAACTAGGGACCACAACTCCTTACCATTCAGCTGACATACCATGAGCTGCCAGATGTGCCCCAGCTGCCCAACTTGTCTGGCCATCATTGGGAAAGATTGAACATAATATTCCCTGATTAACAATCAATAAACTAAATATTGGCCAACTAGAGAGCTTGGGGTCCTCCTAAAAAGGTAATATAGGGAAGCAGACTATGAACTGTATGCATTGGACTCTAACTGGGATGAGCTCACAGAAGGGAGCTGTGCCAGATGACAGTTTAAGTTATTGCCATGCAGATGCAGTGCAGTAGAGGCACTGGGTGAACAGGTCATGGGCTTCAGTTCCTATTGTCTGCCTCTTTGTCTTATTAACAGTTGTAGATCCACAAATTCATCAGCTAACATGCATTTGGTGGAGGTTTCCACATCCCTCCATACCACAAATGTTTGAGTGAGTGAACTCGTCCCTGTGGACTGGTGAATTAACTAAAAAAACAGCTGCTTTGCGCTTAGTTGTAAGCCTATACAACCTAACTCCAATACAGATATGGTACTATCTGTGTTCAATATAGTTTGAGATACTGAGGATCAATGATTTCACTTTCAAATTAGCAAAACTCTTAAGTGGTCCAATCACCTTTTATAGGCAAAGTCTCTGTCCTGAGATATGTAACCCCACTGAATGTTAAAATCCAAGTATTTGTGGAGTAATGTTTTCTGTAGTAGACCTAACACAGAGAAATTATACTTGTTGCTTCCCTGTAGTTGCTGAGTAATAAGCCTTATTATGAAATAAGCCTTGGGTTTTAAGAGTCTAATCTTCCACATTTCTTGCTTATCCCTGTTCCCAAACCTGCTCTCCCTGTAAAAAAGATGGAACATTTTAATTATTTCTATTCATTCTAATTTTATGTCTCTTATAATTATATTATGTAAGCTATATGGGAATTATTATTAGCATGCAACATGTGATCCCTGCCAAGCTAACCACTCCTGACTTCTGTCTTTTTATAGGCTAATTTCCAAAACCGGTTACTCACTGTTAACTTTGAATTATTTTAAATGAAAATTTTTTGAAACTACTACTTTAATGAAAACATTTTGATTAAAACAATTTTTCAACTTTCCGTTAATGGGGAATATAATGGCTGGCTTCAATTGGCCATACAAGAAAATGTGTTGTTCCAAGACACTGTCACAAAGTCTGTGTGTTCACAAAACATTTTTGTTTCTCTAATACGCTAAAATATAAAGGTGTCAGAGGTTTTAATGATAAAGAATCACTATCAATGGATGGTTCCATCAATGGATGGTTCTATGGAGAACCATTTTGTAAATGAGGTCTGAGTGTGAAGAACATTCTTAAATGCTAAAGAAGCTCCAAATCATATAAAGGTTTGCAAAAGATCCATTAAAATGGTACATGTCCTTTATATTATGTGGCAGTTCTTTAAACGGTTCTTCACATGCACAATACTCATTTTGAAACATGGGTCTTTAGGTTATTCTATAGTGTTAGGACCCCACCTTATGTCTAGGCTGTTGTGTGATCTATAGTATTTAAATAGTAAAGCAGTGAAGTTAAAGGAGGAGAATACATAGAGTGATACATAGGAGCCTTTTTATTAAAACTCAAACAATAAAATATATTGCTTTTTACAGGCCTGCATTTATATATTCACACATAAGCTGTGTAATGTTTTCTAGTATGGCTTTGGTAAAAATTAAACTGGAGGGCACCAAAGAAAATAAAACAACCAAGATTTTCTAATCTGAATTAAATGTTCTCGCCTATGCAAACCAAAATGAAAGAAAAGCAAACTACAATAAACATACCTGGCCAATGAGCAAAATTACATGGGGTGGATGGATGGATCGATAGATGGATAGATAAATGCATAGGTGGATAGAAAGATGACTATGAGTTAGTCACTGGTGTTAAAATCCAGAAGTCTTTCTGATTTTGTCAAGTTGAGTCTAAAGTCATCGATTTCTTGACTTGATGAATAAAAATCCAGCTAGACTCAGATAGAGAGACAAAGAGAGAGAGAGAAAGAGAGAGAGAAGAAACACATTTTAACTAACCATCCATCTCACAGTAACCACAGACAAAACCTAACAGACACAAATACTCACCAACAGCACCAAGTAGAATCAAAATGCCCACTGCAAGAAGTGCGTATAAGTACCCTGTGCCATGCTGTGTCATCTCTATACGTTTGGTAAAATTGCCAACCATGATCTGAAAAAGATTAAAGCAGTCAGATGTTTGGTTTGTAGCTGAGTGCTAGATTAGATTTCAGTTTGCAAGAGTTTCTGTAAAACTACATTCTAACGTGCAGAAGGAAACCTTCAGGGTCTTCTAGACCTTCAGCATCTAGACCTAAAACTGGAAACTAAAACATACATTTCTGTGAATCTTAGCTGGTTTTTATTCAGTAAAATTATGCTTGGAGTTAAACTCTGCAAGTTTTACAGTACTACTCTCACAGTTTTTTTCCTCATGTCTTGACCAAGTTTTGACATTTATTGCCCAAATTGAAGGCTTTGCTCTAACAGTCACAGTTAACCACAAATTTGTAATGTTATATAATGAAAAACTATTCCGATATAGATTCATGACTAAACATTCACACTCATGTTCTGGCTTCTTAATGTCCACAATATACTGGGGACATTACAGTCAGCAGTAGGATCATTATAAAAAAAAAAAATTATTCACAATCAAGAGTTGAAAACTCATTTTGGACTTTTGAGTTTGACTTTAAAATAATTTTCCTATTTTTAAATAAAAAAATTGAACACTTCATTTTGTGACTAATAAAGCAATTATAACATTATCAAAACTTTACCAAATGTTTTAGTAACAATTTAGCATGTTTTTAACAGAACTCAAAAACACTAAAATTATTATATATAGAATGGCCTCTACTTCTAATAATGAGGGGTCTCAAAAGAAGATGTGTTGACCTTTTAAATTTGGTATAAAAACAAGTCATCGAAGACCTAAAATGTAAACTACAGTCACCCATAATCTTTTTGCTCCATAAAACAGTGCAGTTTTCTTTAGCTGGAAGTGTCGTTATCTTGGCATTATGTAATTAGTAATCCTTTCTATTAGTTTACAGTTACTTTTTTAAACGGGTAACCAGTGATCTGTAATGTTTAAACATTTTTAAAAGAACCCTATACCAGCCCTGTCCGTACATGACTAGCAAACAGTTGAACAGATGTACACAAAATCTTGACATTTTTAATTAAAACACAAAAAATTAATTAACTGCATAAAATGTGCATTTCAGGAGTGAGAATTATTAAAGTTTAAATGAGGATTTACCTCAAAACAATGAAATCTAACTGCTCTCCATGTGGTCATGAGGGACACGGATGCAGTCTCACTCCCTCCATGGGTGTGGCTAAAATAAGGCCCTGCCTACGAATGAGAACTCTTGTGTTTCAGTAGTGACATGAAAATGTGAGACAGCATTTCTTAATTTATAAATTAGAGTGTCATATGATAAATCATATCATATGAGAAACTATGATAAATCTAAATCTCGCAACTATAATATAAAAGATATTTAAAGCAGCATTTAAAACACAAAATAAAGTATTATATGCAAGTTGAAATTTACATGACTTTGTATATTTTTAGCTTATTACTATCTCAATTAATGCCTTGCGCTTCAACAGATCATAACTTATAAATTATCAAAGATCTGAATAATTTTTTTGACAGTTTTTACTGTGGAGACTGCAGTTTGAACTAATTTACCCAGACTCCTGCTGATTGTTGACTCTGCCTGGCAGTGGCGCAAAAAGGGGGTATGCAGCGTATGCGGCGCATATGGGCGCTGCACTAGAGGGGCGCCAAAACGATGCCGGAAAATTTCTAGTCTGCATTTTCTGTAAGAGCTGTTTGTTCAAGAATGATAATACACATCAAAAAACAGCACAGCACTAATCAGGCGCCCATCCACTCCGTCCCCACCCTCCTGTCATTTGCTCCCAAACACAGGCGCTTGAGAACGCGCCCCATAGGGAACGGAAGAGGGAGAGAGAAAAAGATGTTGTAGGGATGAAGAAAAGCTTCTCAAAGTGGTTGAAAGACAGCAGGTTGGTCAGTTTATACGCTTTATTCACCTACGTCACCTTTGTCTACCAAAACGAGACTGTAGGGTACGAAAGTAGCGTTGGACCACTGGGTTCTAGCAAAGCTGTCTCACTGCTGCGTTCCCAAACGCACTTATTCAAAAATAAAGGAATCTAATAGAGGTCAAACCTTCCATAGTTTCCCCAAAGATCCTGTACTTCACCGGGAATAGATTCACACGATCAGAAGAGATCGCCTTTTCAGTTTAAGATGTATGTTACTGTGCTAGCTAAGGCTAGCCATATTAATATTACCCAGCCAGCCAGATGAATGATAGCAGTGAGGCAGCAAGCTAACGTTAAAGCTAAACTTGGTTCTCCAGCTACGACCTGATTAACCCTGAACTGGTTATTTTCTCGGTTTAACTTCAAAACGAGTGACATTAGTCAAGCCATAGCTCTTTATAGTAGCCTGTTTAGCTAGCTAACCTAGCTAGTCAACATTCTAGTTAATATCCTAACCATAGTCTGGTCTAAAGCTCAGCTCGCTGGTGGCACTAAATCTTAAACTCTTAGTTTCTAGCCACATTCAGCCTGTAACTGTTTTAGTTGAGTTTTCCTTTACATTTTTATTTATTTAATTTTCTGTTTTACCTTTTTATTTATTTTATGCCATACTTTTCGCCTTTTACCTTTTTATTTCATTTATTTCTTCCTTTTATTTATTCTGTCTTCTGTTTTACTGTTTATTTTATTTCCATAATTTACTTTTTTATATAAACTTGGTGTTTTAACCCTCTTTCTTTGTGCTTATATTTTATTATTCTAATTATTAATCTCTATTTTATTGCGTTACATTTTAGCCTGTCCACTTATCAGTTTATTCTGAATTATTTTATTTCTTCTTAATTAAATCCTCATTGCTTGTTTTTTGCTCTTACCATTTAATTTGTATTCTGTTTATAAAGTTCCTTATTTTAGCTTGCCTGCTTAAATATTTGATTTTAATTTAAATTTTTTTCAGTCACTAAGTTAAGGGGCGGGGTTTGGGGGGGGGGGGGGGCGGGCGCCGATAATATGTTTGCATCTACCTCAGAAAGTATGTAGTTGCACCCCTGCTGCTTGGGACCTGATCAGGGCTATCTCCATGGCAATTTGCTGCGTTATCGCTCCAACACCCTGCAGACTGAGGCACCTACTCTGGGATGTAAGGCGAGGCGCATTCTCCAGGTCTCCCCAATACCCTCCCCCTCGCCACTTCTCCACCCCCCAGTGTGGCATGACGGGTCTGTCATCAGCACCGAACTTGGCTGCAGAACCGGATGGCTGCTTGCTGTGCTGGGTTCACCCCTCACCCCTACCCCTGTTGCAAGTTCTGGACTCTGTGTTGTAATGTGTACTTGTGTGCTTATGTAGCTGAGGTCTTTTTTTTCCTGTTCCCAGACTGTTTTCCCTTAGGAATATATGGGGGGGGGGGTTTATCTCCTCCCTTTCCCCATGTACTTTGTATTCTGTATTTTTCCTCACCCCTGTCTTCCTGTCCTGTCCCCCCTCCCCATGTGACAATAAAGGCTTATTACACTACATTAGGTCCAGTAAAGCAGTAACAGACTGAATGGTCATACCTTGATTGAGTCCACTCTGATTTCACGTCCCTTTTTTCCCACAATTCTACAGGCAAGAGCAGTGGACTTGATTATATCAATCACACACTCAGACATCTCCTCTTCCTGCAGCCCCCACACTGTCATATCTTCCTTACTCATCCTGAGCATGTCCTCTGTTTTCTAGTGGGGGAGAAAGAAAGTTAGACAGAGCAAAGCAGAGTCAAGATACAGTTAAATTGTATTACAATCAATTGCAAATAAAAGACCACAGATCATAGCCTGATTCTAACCTTAATGATGCAGCACTCAAAACTAATGTTGTAGCTCAGACTCAGGCTGAAGTACTGTGCTTTCATAACACAGTAAATAATTTTTACTGTAGCACAACTTATTATAATCAGTCATTTATTAAAACTTTGGTGAATGAAGCATAAAACAGCAGACGTATATAATAATGTAATTTGACTTTCATGTTCCAACACAATCAAATATGGCTCATTGCTGTAATTAAAATCTTTTTTTTTTCATAGGTTATAGTAATTTTGGATAAGATTAAAGTTTAATGTTACAACAACTTACTACAGAAATGCTGACCCTACCTGTATGGTGACCAGCACATCATTGTCCATTTTAGAGGTGGAGAAGCTGGTGAATTCTGGATCTGGGAGGTAAGACAGTTCATCTACACAGTCCACTGTTGAGTTCCCCACTATGAGAGTGACAGTGAACGGCCCAGAGCCCATGTATTCTCTCTGATCATGAGTGTGGAACCAGAAGTTCTGAGAGAATCAGAAAGATAAACCAGATTTTAATGATAGGAGTGATGAACTGAAAGTGTAAATAAATCCACATTGTTCAATCCTCTGTGTTACTTCACACTTCATTTGAGTTAATGATTATGTTACACTGTAAACAAGAGTGGCTGCACTCAACCCATTCTGAGAGATGATCACACTTATATACCTTGTTTGAGTTGAGGGTGATTGGTTTGTCATATTGATGAACAACAACTGCATCCACAAACTCCAGATTGTTCCCCAACACAGTGATCTTCCTCTTACCACTGGAAGTAAAGCAGTACAAACACTTAGTTAATCAGAGAAGAGTTTCCGAACAGGAAACAGGAGGTGGGAGTTGCAGGAAACTAAACCAGTGAACTCTGATAACCAGAGGTGGTGCAGAAAGAAGAGGAAGTGAGGACTAAATTAGCAAAGCTGGAGCAAATCGAGAAACACTAGTCCCATTTCAAGAGTTCAAGAGGCTCTGTAATATTTCTGGGAAATATCAAAGTTCCTATGGAAGTTATATGTTTTTCCCTCCTCCATCTGGTGTGAATTATCAGTGGGTCTCACATCATGTTTAATTGTGGATAAGTTTGTTAAGGAACATCAACCAACTGATCAACTTTTTCTGAAAAACAGTATTTAAATTAAGTGATTTAGGTAGAAACAGATTCTACACAAAGACCTCCAGTGTTTACATGCTGTACCTGGCCCAGGTGTTTGTAGGCTGCAATCCAGTGCAGGTAGGCCGAGCACCATAAGTGATTTTGGCGTTACTATGACAACGGCCATCTGCGGTCACCACACACACCCTCACAGTTCCTTTATTTCCACTCGGAATGCTGAACTTCAGAGTGTCAGTGGAGCGCTCCAGCACTGGAGTCCTGGTGAAGAACAGCAGATTGACAAAAGAGACACAAATCAAATACATCATGTATACAAACATAAATACACTACTGTTAACACTCACTCCTTTGAAGTGCACTCCATGACTCCATGAAAGCGGATTTTCTCTACCAGTTCCAGATTTCTTCCTATCAGCACTGCATGTTTTTTGCCATGAAAGGAGACCTGATTAGGCTCCAGGGAGAAAATCTCTGGCTAGAAAAAATTATAAAAAAAAGAGAAATTTGAAACTATAAATCCAACCCTTTATATGAGAACACCTGCATTGCAATGTGTACAAACAACCAGTTAAGAAGTGCCGTGTGTAACGGGGAGCGAGGTTGCGGACACATATGCAGAGATAAGTGACTTATTGTGGGCAAATCCCAAATCAGTGTCATAAAGGTCCAAAGTCAGATGGCCAACACGGATAGATTTAAAGTCAGACATGATAAACACGGAAACATCAAACCAACATATAAACACAACCAGAACAGTTCAAACAACAATACATAGACCAGTACAAAGACCAGCAACCAGACAGGGGAAAAACAGGCTTTAAATACATGAGGAACAGGCGGGAACACAGGTGGAAACAATCAGGGGTGGAGTCACGAAACGAGGGGGCTGGACTGAAAAACCAAAACACATGGACAGGACTGGGAGGGGCCAATCGTGACACCATGTCATCTGTGCACAGAAATGTTATTTTTTTAATCTTCAAGAAACATCAGTTTTTTTATAGATAAAAGGAAAAAAAATCAATTAAACATTGAAATAAACATTATTATAGTTGAATAAAATCTGTTTGTAACACAAAAGAGAAATGCAGGAGCCGTCTTAATAGAATTCCTGTTGAAAACTAGAATGTTCTCATTCTTAGTTCCCTAAACTTCCCTCAGACACAGATCTTATTTCCACTGACACTGTGAGTGACAGTTCTTTGGGTCACTTACTGCATTACTCTCAGAATATAATCCTTCACACTTGTCCTGCAGAGGAGGGAAATAAATCACAGAAAACACTTCATTTTAGCATTAAAATGAAAAATCAAATAAAAGAGTTTTTGCCTTGTTTAAATCACTGAATTCACAAATATTACATTTGAAGTTTAAGTGATTTAGTAATTGTTAACTCACCATCACTGCCACCTAAACATAATAAAAAATAAAGTAATGCTTTTTCAGTTGGAACTTTTCGATAAAATATAGCACTAAAACATGACTTCACTGAACCAATTTTAAGACCAGACATATAGTTAGAATAGTGTGACTATAACCACGACGTACATCTGAGTGGATTTTCCAGTACTGGAGTACATATGTGTGTAATATGATACAGAAGGTTATTACAGTATATTAAAATAAATAAGATGTGAATAAGTACCTGTGAAGCAGAGCCGTGAGCCCAGCTGCACTGATTACTACTGCTGGACCAATGACACCCAGCTGAGACACACGCTACACACCTGTATACAGAACACACACACACACACACACACACACACACACACACACACCCTTGCTGAACCAAACCAAACAACTTAACCTGCCAACAGAGCATCACAGAACAGTTGAGAGTTTTTAATGTTTAAACCTGACAGTCAACACAGCAAAACAAAAGTGACCTCCAGTTTCATACAGAAAAGGACGCTGACCTGATTAACATGAATTTAATGTTTAAAATCTACACCAAAAAAGGGGCGTAAAGATTGTTTTAAATGTACTATATTCAAATGTGAACACTGGCTCCACATTAATGAACTATGTTACATATGTTACATCATAATTACTATGTGAAAGTATTTTAATAATGTCCTTCATTTAAGTTGATGTAACTGTAGAACTGATGTATGAATCTGTAAATGCAACAACTCTTTTCAGTGTATAGTCTGCACATGTTCAGTCTATTTTAACATGTATGCTGTGAATCGGTGTTCGAGTGAATATTCCACGGCATCGTTTTCAGTTGTTAATGTCCTTTCCCAGGACACAAAACTATAAAATTAATAGCAGTCATCTACCATATAAACAGCATTATTGAAAGCATTAAAAGATAAATGATGTTTTGAAAAGGTAACAGCATGACTAAAGTAAAATAGTTGTTATAATATTGTTATAAAATTATTGCTGCCTGTGATCAACCAGGAAATTACTATCGAGCACGACTTGATAGTTACTTGATTATGAGTTTATTCTCTGTCATATTCTGGCCATGTAAATACCCACTTTGAATAATTAATGTTAAATATGAAGATATATAATGATAATGGTAACGATACAACATACTCTGGCAAACATTACCTACAATGATCCAATATGCTTCAAAATACCAGGCACAAAGTGTGATGACAGGCTGTAGGCTTTAATGATGTAAAACATCTTACTTAGCATATGGTGATGTCTCTGTGACGTCTGGGCAGCTCCTCAGTTTCAGTCTCTCTGTGATTTTCTGATCTCCAATAGTGACAGTCGCTGTGACTGGATATACACAAGATAACACTTTGTGTTTTATTATCAGATACTGAGATTATCATGTTCAGATAATGAGAAAATAAAAAAGGGACTTAAATTAATATCGTTTGATATTTGTGTGTTGCATATTTATATAGGCTGCTAAATTTCCTAAAGATCTAAACTGACCATTAACTGGCAGGTGCTGGCTGGAGAATCTGCAGGAGCAGCTGGGGAAAACTCCAGAACTGCTGCTACATAGATTTACATGTTCATCCATGAAAGTACACGTTAAGGGAAACTGTCCTGCCACATTCAAGGAGAGATTCAAAGAGACCTGAATGAGAGAGCAAAGTACCAGATAAATATTGTATAAAAATATTTGTACAATAAAGATGAAGTAAAGAGACACATTTACCTCAGTGGAGAGTTCAGTCACTTGAAAAGAAATCAGCTCTTTCTGAAAAGAATCTTCAGGAATGGAGATCCAAGGAGCGACTGAACACTCATCTTTAGTCGAGCATCTAGAGTGACCACAATGAGAAATCA
This sequence comes from Pygocentrus nattereri, assembly GCF_015220715.1. Classification (NCBI taxonomy): domain Eukaryota; kingdom Metazoa; phylum Chordata; class Actinopteri; order Characiformes; family Serrasalmidae; genus Pygocentrus; species Pygocentrus nattereri. The sequence continues at coordinate 38,121,865 of NC_051221.1, read as the reverse complement.
AATCACACAATCAAAAGTGAATTTTTTACTACAGAGCTTTGCTGCTGTAATATGTGCAGAATGTGGTTTGACATTGTCTTGCTGAAATAAGCAAGGCCATTCCTGAAAAAGACGTCATCTGAATGGCAACATATGTTTACATTTACATTTTGCACATTTGGGTTTTCTATTATAAAATGATAAGTGTTATAAAAACCCAGGCCAGGCGATGCCCCTGGATTCTGCTGTTCATTAAAGACTAATATCTGCAATTCACAGCTGACAGTCAGGTCTGTCTGAACAATCAGGTCATATCAGATTTATATAAATAAAAGTGCATGTTAACAGTTTGTGAAAAGCAGTAAAAAAGAAGTGGTGAAAAGAAATAAACACTATCTCTACACCAAACTGTAAACAATTTTTTTCTGAAAATATTAATCCAAAATTACTTTACTTTTGGTTTGTAAATGTACAAAACTTCAAGAATAATGTAACAAGTTTAGTCATGAAACTGAAGGTGAAAAGAGGCTGGCTTGGCCGAAGAAGCATTCTGGAGGCAAAAGTGGGAGAATTTTTTTAAAAACTAGAGCAGAAAAACAGAAGCTAGCTACAAAACACATTTGCAAGCTGTGATATCTGCCAAAGGGGATGTTACTGAGCTGCAGTTCTTATGTTAAAATGTTCTTACAGTACTTCTTTTCACTTCAACAATCAACAAAATATGCAATTTGGCTTGGGGTGCAAAGCACCCAGCTACATGTGTTACGTATGTTATTACAGTAATTTTGTCCAATTTATAAGCTTTGTTACATTCTTATGTGATGGCTATACCCCACTGTTATGTGGTCTAACTCAAGTTATACAAGAGAGAAATGGAGACTTATGGGGCTTCAGAGTTCAAGAAATGAGTCACCTAAAACCTCAAATTAAAACCAGAGTCCCAAAACATACTGCAACTTATAATGGTCCTGTGTTGTTTGGCTGCTTATTTGTTACTCTATAAAGCAGGTGTAGTGAATATTTAGCAAATTATCAGTATCAGTCTGTTTTATGATACTATGTTTAAAAAGGCAGACGTGCAGTGTTGAAAAGGAGAAGTATATGACTGGGTGAGGAACCTACTTGCTTGCAGTCACACACCAGCCACAGGAAGGATCCTGAGAAGCTCTGCAGTCTCTCAAAGTGCTGTACATACCACACTGAGTCACTGCTACTCGCCGGATCTACAACACAAACATATACAACCAATTTAATCCAGCAATAAATGTCTAAGGTATTAGTTAACACTTCCCTGAAACTGCTGTATTTTGTTAGCTGAGCTTAATAAACTTGAATTGTCATTCCAAAGGGCAGATAGTTTCGCTGTTTCAATTCCACCTTAAATTCCTTATCTTGCAGGCCAGAGTTAAAGATCTCTTGTGCTTATACCAGCTTCTGATGATGGGCGTGTGGCTCTAAGACTCACCTGATTTTGCAAAGCTATGTAGATGTATTTATGATCCACTGGATCAAAGTGCATTCTGGGAAACACCATCCTGTCATCATCAGATTTGTACAGGACCGTCACACAGCCAGAATTCAAAGCCTTGTCCAGCACAATCTGGAAACACATGCAGAAGAAAGGAATAAGGAATCAGAATAATGTTTTTTATTGGCCTCTGGCTTCAGAGTGAAACAATATAGACGAAATTTTGTTTGGACAACTAAAACAAGAACAACAAAAGCAACTGTTCCACATTGGAACTTTGAAGGTGTTTTGTTTTTTGAAGAAGAGTTTAATATATTTTATAAGTATGTAAAACAACAGCTGATGTGATTATGTATTTACATTTACGGCATTTGGCTGACGCTCTTGTCCAGAGCGACTTACAGTTTGATCATTTTACACAGGGAGGCCAAGGCGGTGTTAGGAGTCTTGCCCAAGGACCCTTATTGGTATAGTGTAGGGTGCTTACCCTGTTGGGGGTTGAACCCCAGACTACAGCGTAGAAGGCAGAGGTGTTAACCACTACACTAACCAACCAATGTGGTCAGAGAATCTCTTAAGAGAGACTGTCAGACAGTAAAGACTATGAGACAGTCCACAACTACAGACCTTCATCAGTTGTCCATTAGCAGTGCCGATGTAGAGCTCAATCCAGGCTCCTTTCTTTTCTGCTGCTACAGATGACATTGAACTGTGTTTGAGCACCACAGCATGAGGCCTCAGAACATCTTCTCCTTTCTGCAGACACCAGAAACATGTTGAGGGAAAGAAATGACAGATACTGATCTACAGCATCTGATTTAGAGGCTGAATGACATGAAGAATAAAGTGCAGATTATTTTAATCCTGGTGGCATCAATGTGTTTGTTACTCAGTGGTCTGGTGGACCCACCACTTTGTTCTTTAAATCAATAGTCATAACTATTGAGTGCTGTGGTGTTCTGTGTAAAAATACCAGATGTTTAAAACATCATGAGTTGGCATGTAGGAGGAGACCAGAGTGAAGGCACACGGCCCCTCCATTCTTCATTCCTGGCAGGTTCACCCCATCACCACATATGTAATATAAATGTTTTGGAGGTGTCCAGTGTGATGTCACTGAAAATGTGTTATTTTATGTGTTCTTCAGAGAAACTGAGCAAAGGCCAAGGAATCTGAGATTGAAATAATAATAAATTGCATCATCTTTTTATTTGGTAAACAATGAAAATTGGTTCCACAGACACCACACAGGGATTAAATATAAATCATAACTGATATTTTATTTACTGGCAGTTTCCCACCTGAGCTCTGCATGTTGGTTTACAGCTAAAATATGAAGGTACTCTGTCTCTGATCTGACTGAAGTCGTAAATGGCCAAAGCAGTTTTCTGGGGGTCGTTCGGTTCTTGCGCAGTGAATATTCCCGCCCAGAGAAGAGGAGATCCAGAGGAGAGAACTACAGAGGAGGACAAGAGCTTTTTACGCTCTTTATCATCACAGCACTGCAGCACTGCACCTTCTAGAGATCTGGCCATTTCAGTTTTACTGCGGCTGTTCTTCATCCTTAAGACCACCACAGCTGGACCTGTTCTAGACTTAATGTTCACCAGCAGGTACGAGTGAGAGGGAGGAGATGATTGGAAGCCGTCAATCCACTCAGTATCACTCTGTGGAGAAATCCTGGCTTCAATTGGCTCAATGCCTGCTTTAGAGAAAATTCCTCCTGTCTGAGTTTCCAGAGTGTTCTGCAGAGAAACTCCTTCATCAGAGCCACAGTCATCAGGAGTCTCCTCTCTGGCAACCAGCATGTATTTCTCTGTTCCTTCATCAAAATCTACAAGAAAAGAAACAGATGATTTATTAAAAGATGGTGAAACTGGAACATCCTCCCTGTAGAGACTTCTGCTGATGTCATTGATGTCCAGGAGTTCACAGTATCCACAGTCAGAGGTTCCGCAGGTTATCAGGGTCTTATTCGCGTCGAAAGGCAGTAAAATATTAACTCGGTTCTGGTGTCTGTGGTTCTGTATGTCCTTCTGTTTTTCCTCTACTAGATCGAGCCTCATCTGGAGGAGCTGAGAGTCGGTGACGACGAACACTTTCCCGTTTCCAACAGCAAAGTTCCTGATCTCTCCATTAACGCTGAACTCCGTTAAGGAGGAAACAGCGCTTTGGAATAAGAGCAGCATTCCCAGATAATCAGTCCTCATCCTGCAGGTCTGAGTGGAGCTGAAACTCGGAGCGAGTCAGTCTGATCGACATGTGGAGCTGAGAGAAGATCAGGACTAACGTCTGCAGAGCGTCTCTGCTCGAAGTGGATGGAGGTGAGAACTTCCGTGTTAATGTGTCTGTAGCTCATCCTCACATCATTAGTCTCAGACTGAAGTGGTGAAGCTGCTGAGCTCTTCACTAAACATAACGATGATCGTTGAACACTGTTTTACAGTGTGTGGCCTGGAAGACTCCAGTTCTCAGATTTACCAGATCACGAATCAAGATTCATCTTAATTCGTGGATCTTCGTGAATCTGACGCTCATCTGGATCAGTCTCAATGACCTGAAACTGCTTCGGTCGTTCGCGACTCAGTGCTGCGCTCTAGTGGTGCCACTCAGACACCAAGACCTCTTCACCTCACTGTCATTATTCAGAGTTTGAAGCCGGCTGTCAGCTTTTGGGGTTGAGAAATGCAGAACTGCATGGAAATTAAAACTCGTAGCTTTGCCTCTAAAAGTCTAGAGAAGATCAGTAAATCATAAAGACAATCATGTCCTTGTGGTTTCATTTGAGCTAAAATGTTTTCTTTCAGTTTTTCCAATATTTATTTTTGTGTGTAAAGTTCTTACAACGGTTCTTCTGCTTCTTTTCCTCCTCCTCATTCTTCTTCTTCTTCTTCTCCTTCTTTTTCTTCTTCTTCTTATTGCCAGGAAATGCAGGCTGTAAGTGGTGAAAGGTGTGGCTTTATTATTCTACAAGACACTTAATCACTTGATGTTTTATTTCATTTTAAAGTAGCATATTGATGTGCGTTTAAGCGGCTGGCCTCATGGTGTCAAACCATCTTAGAAAAACACATTTGAACACTTTTTATCATTTTAAACTGTATTTTTAATGCAAAATTAATGAAATTAATTAATGAAAAATGAAACTTTTAAAATGTCTTAATATTAGCCTTTTTTAGTTTTTCTTTTGGTAAATAGTAAAATAATGTATTGGGTAATGATTTTAATAGCCCAATTCATCTTTTACGCTTTCTCATTTGTAGAACCAATGATGCCAAACCAACTTAGAAATATACAGGTATTTATTGCTGACATATTACAAGGCTTACTTTGATAAATAGTGAACTAATTTATTTAATGGAACTTCTCCTGTACAATGCTGTACAAACCTCACCTGCATGAACTGACCCTCCTGATGCTGCTGCTGCACAGACTGGAACTATTTAATCATGGCCATCGCTCCACCTGCTTTCCCCTTTTCTGTATTGTAATATTTTATACTAATGGTAAAACATTTTCCTCTGCTCTTATTCTTTTACTATCAGATGTTGACCAGAGGAGGATGGGTTCCCCTTTTGAGTCTTGGTTCCTCTCAAGGTTTCTTTCTCTTATTTTTAGGGAGCTTTTCCTGCCACTGTCTCCATCGACTTGCTCATGAGGGCTCGGACCCGGGTTTTTCTGCAAAGCTGCTTTGTGACAACGTCTGTTGTGAAAAGTGCTATACAGATAAACTTGACTGGACATTGTTGTTTATTAATATATTCTCATCCCAGATTTGATGTCCACAACATGTTCCAAATAGGTTGAGACAGTTTATCACTGTGTTCCATCACTTTTCCTGTTAACTGCACTTAATAATCGTCTAGGGACTAAAGACACTTTCAGTTTTGAAAGCATACATTTTTGACATTTGCTGTTATACAATCTTAAGCTGTGCAGCTGTATACAGTGCCTTTGTTGTCATATTTTGAGCTTAATAAAACACTCATTTTCAATGGGAGACAGTTCTGGACTGCAGACAGGTCAGTCTAGCAACTGCACTCTCTGATTAATCTGCCATTGCAGTGCTATTGTAACATGCAGAATGTGGACGGGTGTTGTCATGTTGAAATGAGCATGGGTGCATGTTTATGCATGGCAAGGTGGACAGAGGCTGGTTTTGCACTTTGTTGTTGATGTGTGATGATGAATTTGAATTTAGAACCATCAGCCAAGTGTGTTTGTGGAGTTACACTGTGGAGTTAGACCATTTAACCCATCTGTGCCCCACACGACTGACCTCCACTGTGTACAGGTTTAACGTGTATGTGTTGGCGCAGTGAAGGACGGTGTTTATTATCAACAGTTTGTGAAAGTTTTCCCGAACCTCGTGATCTCGTGATCCTCATCACAAAATCATGTTTTCAGTGCTGTCTGAGGGGTTGAAGGTCACAGGTATTCCTCAGTGTTTTTTGCCTTTTTCCTTTATGCCCAGAAATGTTTCCGTTTTTTTTTTTTTTTTTTTAACTTTTGATGTCATTATGCACTGTAGAGGGTGAAATGCCTACAATTCGTGCACTCACTGGCTGAGGAACATTCATTTTTTACACTGTTGGATTTTTTGCATTTTTTGCAAAGTGTCCTCGACTCATCCTTTCTCCTACTATTTTATATCCAAGCATGATTGCATCACCTGTATAACATGGTTTTTGAACATTTCATAATGTTCCTAGTCTTTAGTCTGAAACTGGCCCTCTTTTGGAATGTGTTGCAGGCATCAGTATCAGAATAAGCTCATATTTACATAAAATGGCATTGAAAAAGTAAAATATTACATATCTTGACTGCTTGTTCAGATTCAGGTCAGAGCAGATTTATAAATCACTGCTTTCTGTTTTTCTTTGCATTTGATCTCCTGTCCAGACTTTTGGGATTGAGTTTCTACTTGATTGAAAAGAGCAGATAAATTCCACATGAATCAAATACGTCACATCAACTGCAACAAAGTCTTGCCAGAGGTAAGAATGAAGTAAAATGAAAGACAATAATTGTGTATTTTATAATTGTATACTTCATTGCTGTGGAACCACATTCATTTGAATCAAGTAATTTTCAAGCAACCCTTCTTTCAGTAGAAAATGTAAATGTACTCTTAACGGTTCAACATGGTCCTTCAGGTCCAACGTTACATTGCCATTTCCAAAGGGAAAGGCACATATTTGAAACTTTTTTGAAGAAACAAAATAAAATTAAAAGTTTGGAGCATTAAAAGCATAAAAAATAAACATTGAAAGAGAAACTACAAAAGAGTAAAGTATAATTATATTCTTTAACTAAAGGTTCTTAAGAAATACCACTAAACTAAAGGACCTATAGGGCATCACCCCAGTGATAATCTTTGTACCTAAAAAAGAACAGTTTAATACCTTTTTTGAGAACGTGTCCCAAGGTAAATTTTGATGGAATTGTTCTTGCCTGAGTATTTTCAGTGCTAATACTTTTCTTTTACTGAAGAATACTTGTGAGGAATGTAAAACATAATTATTTTGTTTTGTTTTGGTAGTGACAGCATCTGTACTGCTGTGCTTTTGCTTACACCTCTAACTTTTAATGCTTATTATTTTAGTCCAAAAGAAGAAGACAAGCTTGTAACACCTAACAAAAAGTACTTAAGTCCTCTCGTACTTCTTCTCAAGTTGGTTTTGCAAATATACCTTTTATTTGAGTCATTACATCATTGCAATAAGGACATTTTATATGAGTATGTGTTAACAGCTCTAGCTACTTCACTATATTTATGTTGTCTGTAAACAATTTGATTTCTTTATTTTCATTTCTTTCTGTAGTTCCCAGTTTAACCTGCAGATGGTGATACATCGTCACAGTGTAAACAATTAGAGCTTTCTCAAATCCCATTTCATGAAGTAGATTATGTAATTAAATATAAATATACAATATATTATTAAATATAATATAACAGTTAAACGGTCATAAATGCAGTCAGTTACACTGAAAAAGCACGAAAGGTAAAAAGTATTGTAAAGATATTTACCTTGTCCAAAGGAACATTTTTGCATCAACAAATAAACATTGTTACATCACATGGAATCTGAAGTATCTTAAAACAAGATAATGATAAAATGTAGCCGCATTATTAAAACAGGGCCAAATTCTTGCTATTGTGTTCTAGAAACAACAATTCATAACAATCAGGCCTCCGTAGTTTAAATGAGCCACTAACCGCTGCACTAGATGTTTCTTTTTATATACCCAGCACATTTTGACATCAGGGCAGTGGAGAGTATTTTGGCAACGCTTTATTTGGATGGTCCATTGTAGATTCTTTGTAAATGTTCCGTATATATATTTAAGTAACATTCAATTGAATGGTCATTAAATGCCATTAAACTTGAAGTTGAATGTAACTTAGATGGTTCAGTATAGATTCTTTGCAAATGCTCAGTCTGTCTTTCAATAACATTCAGCTCAATAACCATTAAACTCAACTGAAGTTCATAAATCTATCCCCAACTCTACTCCTAACCCTAATGTTGTTGATAATCAACTGGGGATCACCAGAAAGTTTGTTAATGATTTTACTAGCTAAAGAGCATCTATAGGAGACCATCCAAATAAAGTATGACCGGGCGTTTTAACTGATGTTCTTAAAACATAATTAGAAGCAAAAAAAATCAACTGAAATTAAATGAACAAAACTCCAGTTAATTATGATGATTATTCCCAAATATATACACAAGAACATCAGCTAACACTTTATATGAACACTCATACCATGTTTAAATGTGCCTCATATCCTGCATAGTTATGAAATCTGACATGAGTAACTGCAGAAAGCCCTGTGCCTATAGCTGTATATATATATGCTTTCATGCATGTCTATGTGTGATATAAGGAAGCTGAATATCTTAAAACATTTTGTGATCCCTAGAGTGTGAACAGACCCATATCATGCTACCTAAACCTAATTTTCCTTAACAATAATAGTATGTAAACATTGTTATAGGTTTCATGTCAAATGTTAAAATTAAAAAGCAAAATAGCCTTTTTATTACATCTATGACATCATGAAAATGAACACTTTACAATTTCCATACACTGGCCAAATGTATGTGGACACGCCCTCAAATGAGTGCATTTAGGTATTTCAGGCACATAGAGCACTAGCAAAAAAATTATGAAAGTGAAAGAAAAAGAAAATGATACTAATAATAATAACTATCTTGACTAAAGGAGGGGGAGCAGCATATTAGATGCAGGTTGGAACTGAACTGTGCACATGTAAACACTGAGAACAGACACATAATTACAAAAGCACGTTGACTGAAGAGAAGAGAGAGATGATCAGGATCATTTTCTTACAGGACTCAGAAATTCAGGGTGAATCTTACACACAGAACAAACTGTCTGTGTGTCCCACTTGAGTTTTTAGAATTGTGGAAAAGTCGCCAACACTGATCTGGAACAGAAAAAACAGGAGGACAGTCAAAACTATTCTGATTTTAATAAAGAAACAGGCTAATTAGTGTTACAATCCTGCTATTTGTAACAGTGTCCTGTTCACTGCCTTTGCGTCTCTTTCTGTCTTAAAACAGTTGTGTGGAAATATTTGTCCTTCCTTGTACACATGATGTTTCAGCTGTGCACAGTCCTGAGATCTTTCTGTTCATTTGGACTGATAATTACAAAATATGCATTTCTACACGTTCAACTTAGCATAAATGTGTACATGTCCAGTCATATATGACTATTTATAACACATATTACTTAGATAAAAGATGATTTATATGGCATAGAAAGATGGGTTTTTCAACTGTAAATTAGTAGAACATTTTACCTTCTGCAGTTATGCCTTTTTAACGTTGTGTAAAGACATTAAATAAAAACGCTGGCTTTTACAAAAGAGGGAAACCTGTGAACTGTTAAACACACAGTTACAAGTTCATAAATGCAAATGTAAAATCTGGAATTATCTTTAATCAGGCTGAGGTCAGATCAGGCATCTTGTTCACTTTAACCAAATTAAATAAATTAAAATGAACTAGGAGTGCCCAAACATCTGAGAGAAGTAGGACACTGACTTTCATCTGAAAGTTCCATCTGAGAGTGTGTAATTACTCTTACAGAGAACATTAGCTTTGAACAGCACCAGGCTCAACAGTGCTCAGTCTGCACTATCACACATTCACACTGCAGAGACAGCTAATAGACTGATTAGTCTTACCCTGAGCGAGGTCACATTTATTCTGACTTCCTGTGTTTCCAGAATGTCACAGACAATAGCAGTGGATATGACTTTCTCTACCACACACTCAAACTGCTTCTCTTCCTGCAAACCCCACACCTTTACATCCTCCACACGCATATTCAGCCTGCCCTGCTTTACCTGGACAGACAGAGAAAGAGGACTGTTAATCACCCGCATATGCACTGTGTGTACAACAGTGAAAGCATCTGTGTTTCATCATGTTTAATATTCTATGTTGTCTGGAGCAAAAGCTCCTGGTATGGTCTCCCAAGGCAAACTGGTCCTAGGTGACAGGTCAGACAAAGTGTGATCTATAATTGCTCATAATTGGCATTTACTCATGGTGCCCGGCTGGGCCCAGCCCGAAGGAGTTACATGAGTCCCCCCTCCCATCGACCCACCACCGGTAGTAGGGGTTTGGTGCTTTGTGGATTGGGCAGTGTCCGAAGGCATGGGCCTTAGCGTTCTGATCCTCGGTTGGTGAAACTGGCCTTTGGAACTTGGATAATGACTATATCGCCCAGCTGGCCTGGGAGTGCCTCGGAATCCACCCGGGGAGCTAGTGGAAGTGGCTGGCGAAAGGGAGGTCTGGGCCTCATTGCTTAGGATGCTGCCCCCGCGACACGAACCCCGGAGAAGCGGAAGATAATGGATGGATGGATGGATGGATGGATGGATGGATGGATGGATATTTACTATACTTACATTAATGAAAACTAAACCATAACTGACATCCTGAGAGGTGGAGAAGCTGATGAATTCTGGGTTTGGGAGGTAAGAGAGTTTATGTACACAGTCCACTGTTGAGTTCCCCACTCTGAGAGAGACACAGAACAGCCCAGAGCTCTCACCCACCCTGAGAGATGGAGAGTGAAACCAGACACCCTGAAAAAGAGAGAGAGAACATAAGATAAACACAGTGTAAAGTTTAATGAAGGGTTATGATGAAGAGTAATGGGGATGATAAAAAAAAGGTACGCCAGCTCTGAATATACTGCTCTGAATGAATGTACAGGTCATAACTGTGTCACAGAGTTAGACTCAGAAGAGGATTGTTGTTTCAGAGAGAAGGGAGATAACTGTGTGCAAATACTTTACCACAGTGCTTGACTTGACGCTTATTTCTTTATTATTCACTATGATTGTCTCCACGTACTGCAGACCGCTCCCCAGCACTTCAATCTTCC
>NC_051221.1:38090986-38108486 GCF_015220715.1 Pygocentrus nattereri | reverse complement strand
GTTTTAGTGTAAATGAGTGCAATGTGTCTTAACAGTTACTTCACTGGTAACATTTGATGGTCCAAGGTAGATGCTTTATAGATACACAATGTGGCTTTAACTTAAACTAAATGTCTATTAAAAGCAATGAAACTCAAAAGTGTGATAGATTCTACTAAATCTGACCCTAAACTAACCCTAATCTTAACTTCAAGGCAAAACCTACACACGTACTCCTAAGCCTAACCTTGGCATCTGACTGCCATGGTGTTAGCAGTATGCTGTGCAGGCAGACCCTCATTCACTGCCAGTTTGTTTGTTAGCATGGTAACGTATACTAGGCTTATGCCATACAGTATCAGCTGGCATCGGAATCTTGATATCAGTTCATGTCTTTTGAGGAAAGTATGAGTAAAAGAGCATGGTATTGGATGGATTCTTGATACCTGTATCAGTATCAATCCATCCCTCTTCAAAAGGCCTGAACCCTTTTACCTAAACTCCACTCTGCCCAGCTTTCCTTTTAATTCTCAGCTCCCTGCTGACAGAAATAGCTCTCATTTCTACTAATATTGTAGGCAAATTCACTCACTGTGTACTTCTTAGAAGAGAATTCTTTACACGCATCCTACAGAGAAAAGAAAAGTAGTTTAAAACATTTAAATCAGAATGTTTTGGTTGTAATTCTTTGAAGTGCAAGACGGCTGAAAATATGTCCTATCTGCAATTCTAAATCAAAACTTTAACTAAATGTAGAAATGTTCAGATGATCACCGTTTATAGGACACAGACACCAATGATCAAGCAAAAGAGAACGTTCAGCAGTGCTTGTTTTAAATCAAACTGAATGCTGTAAAATGTCGCACTCTCAGACTTGATATTTATACCTAACACTGCAAGTCTAAGAGATTGATATTTTACAGCATCCAGCACACGGTAAACATATAAATAAAACGGACTACTTTCTGTGCTGCTGTCTCTGTGAATAAAAGTGCAGAAAGTTCACTCTTTTGTCTCTCTCTGCATCTCACAATGAACTACATCTGTAGAGCTGGGGAATGTGATGTCACAATGGAGTGACTTAAGGACAATCCGCCATTGTGGAAGTCTAGTCTGTATAGGCTGGTTCAGAACGGTTAAATGAATCCTCATTTTCTACCAGCTTTTCTTGATTTTGGCTGATCTGAAGCCCTTAGTCTCACTAAATATGTTTGCAGAGTTGACCAGCATGAATCTACCTGACTAACAAATCATAGGTCACAAGAAAAGTGGACAGGAAAAGAAGTGTCATTTGACTATTCAGACACAGCTCTAGTTAAACAGCACATATGAAGACACAGTGTTAAACAAGACCTTTAGTTGATTTAACAAAATGAAACTTTTTTAGTGAAAAAAAAACATTATTGAATATCACATTTAGAATCTAAGATAACTAACTCTTTAAAAATGCCACACTGGTGCCAGAATGTAATAGAACACTGGAATTAGAAGCAAACATCAGCATTGTGGTGAGGTATGCATTGATACTACGACTAAGCCTCCATGTTACTTCCACTTTGGGTCTTGAGTCTCTCAGAGTCATAAGGTGGGAGTCCACATCAAAGTCTGAGTCATTGGTGTTGAAGACAAAGTCCAGTCACAAGTTTTTCTTGATTTTCTCGAGATGAAGTCATCGAATTTGTGACTCAAGTCTACACATCTGATTTACATACACCATAAACCTGTATGCTGTATTGAGGGGTTACATGAACTCACCTGTATGTGTACCTGTGGTGCAGAACCCTGAGTCCAGCTGCAATTCTGACTAACAGGAGACCAGTGACACCCAACTGAGACACACGCTGCACATCTGCATAGCAAACACACAAACACAGTCATATGTAAAAATTTGTGCACCCGGGTCAAATCACATGGTTTGGTGAGTTTCTAAGTGAAAATAAGTTACACATTGTTTACAGAGAACAAAATTCTAAACACATTTAAATGCACACTTACTGATTTGTTGAATTAAAAGTATATATATATATATATATATGTGTGTATATAAAAATATGGCCTGTGCAAAAGTGATGGGACATTTTCATGCTAACTCAAAAGCAAAAAGTTATATTAAAATAGCTGACGAAGTTCTGAACTACTGACGAAGTTCACCTAAAGTGGCCCAGTGTCACAAACCTAATGTGATAAGGGGCAGCTGCTTAGAGAGTTTTATAACTTGAATCCTCTTACGCAGCATATGGTGATGTCTCTGTGATGTTTGGGCAGTTCCTCAGTTTCAGGCTCTCTGTGATTTTCTGATCTCCAATAGTGACGGCTGCTATGACTCTGAGTCCTGGATACACAAAGCAAAGTATCACCTTCTGGTTACATTTTTACATTTACAGCATTTAAAATTTCTTTCTCAGATGCCTAAGACTTGCACAGTACTTTACATGAATGCAGACCATTAAATTTAAGACTATAAATTCATTCACCTCATTCACTTCCTTAGTGCTCTTCACTAATTGAGCTTCATTATAAAGTGGTGAGCAGGCCTAGAGATCTAATTTATTCCCTGCTGGAGGGAAAGTACACCTTCTTTAGAAACGGACTCTTGTCACCAGTAGACAATGAACTCTGGAAGTTCAGAAAACAATCATAAGCTAAAGTGAGAATGCACTGACCTTCAGGAGGCAGACGTTGGCTGGAGAAACTGCAGGAGCAGCTGTTCTGGGAAACTGAGGTCAGGTTGTCACACAGATCCACATTCCCTGCCTTAATACTGCATTTTAATGGAGGACCTACTGTGCCCTGTGCTATCAGGTAGAGACTCAGACTGACCTGAATGACAACACAGCAGATAAAAACATATAAATAAGACTAAATTCAAGATAAATCATTTTGACATATAAATGAAAAACATAATGTCAGTAACCTTTCCAGAGACTTTGGCCACTTGAAATGTGATCAGCTCCTTCTGAAAAAAATCTTCAGGAATGGGGATCCAAATGGAGTTGGAGCATCCCACCTTGCTGGAGCACCTAGAGTGACCCAAAGGAGAAAAAGGTGCACACAAGACAAGAAGTGAGCAACTACAATTCATTATGTGTAATGTTCTTGCTAAATGACAGTTCTAAGTTGTTAAGTTTTGATAAGAAGAGGTGGATATTAACTCAAATACATTCAAACAAAATTCTGATAGATTTGTACATTCCTGAATATTTTAATATTTTTTTATGTCTACTAAAGTATATTTGTGAGGAAAGTAAACTTCTACTTTGTGAGTCAGTAACATTCAGTTACTACTTCCTTTTTAGTGGTGAATTTTATCTGTTATGTTGGAGAAAAGCATCTGTACGGCTTTGTAATTAGTCACACTTTCGATTTTTGACATTTATCATTTTACTGTAGAAACGTCAGTTTCTATGCTGACAGACGCAAAATGGGCAAGTATGTTTTTCAAAAAACAATACAATTCTCAGTTCCAACATTTGATACTGTATGGTGTCTTTTTACTACTTTAAATTAAATATAGGGTTTCATTTATTTCCACATCATTGCATTCTGTTTTTATGCATATTTTGCGCAGAGCCTCAACTGATTTGGAAACGGGGTTGTAGTTTGTGTGATAATGGGGTACTCCAAAATATGTTTCAATATGACAAATATTACTGATTATTCACAAAAATGAATCATATCTCAATATCTCATACATTGAGCTAAATGATTGTTCTGACAAAATGCTAGCTAATTATGTTTATATTTCAGTATAAAGTGGCTAAACACTGCTCTGTGATGATTGCTCAGATTATTAAATAGTAAGGTTTCTAATGAAGTGGGTGGCAATGGTATATTGCAACCTTATATGATGATGATGATGATGAAGAACCTTTATTGTCACTAGTCACAAGTACCAGCAAATATCCTATATATCCTATTACAAGCACAGTCATGTTACTGGATCATGAGTTATCATTTTTTATTTAGAGTATGACAAAAGCACAATTCACTTTAGTTGTTATAGCCCCATATAGTCTCATTACAAATTCACAGAACACTTTAAACATCTTTAGCTGAGGGCATCTTTTCTTTACACTGTCTTGATCTGATGTCTATGGCTGGCAAAGGAGAGACTAAGTGAAAAGTGCATGACTGCAAAAAAGGATCTATTACATGAGAAAATCACTGATTTGACAGCAAAAGCAGCCTGAGCCCAACGTTGTATATAAAACATCAGCTCACAGCCCAAAAGCTAGTATTTTGTTGGGCCAGTCAGGCTTAGGTCAGGTAGCAGACTAGCTTGTTTCATCTTTTATCAAGTATAGTTTCTAATTTGGATTATGATGAATTTTGCTGAATGGCTATTTAGCAAGTATCGCTAAAAAAGAAATGAAAAACTATAGAAAATATGTTTCTCTCTGTTATCAGGACATTTTACAGATGGCTGGTGAGAAGAAATGTGGAGAGGGCTTTAATAAAGGCATTACTGAGGAAACGTCTCTGTCTAACGTTCTTATTTTCTGAAAATGATATGCATTCTTTGGATATTATTTTATTGTTTATCT
The DNA here is from genome assembly GCF_015220715.1 of Pygocentrus nattereri. Classification (NCBI taxonomy): domain Eukaryota; kingdom Metazoa; phylum Chordata; class Actinopteri; order Characiformes; family Serrasalmidae; genus Pygocentrus; species Pygocentrus nattereri. The sequence goes on along the minus strand of NC_051221.1, from coordinate 38,103,963 downwards.
GCTGTTATCAACAGCATCTTGGGCTGAAAGAACATATATCAGATGTTAAAACAGACAAACAGCGCCATAATGTCTGCATAATAAAATGTGCTCCCAGCCAGGGGTCATTTCAGTTAAATAGGTCCGGACCAAACGAGGTAGGTGTGAAAACGCCCTTAGTGAGGTTCAAATGAGGGTGCTGTCATCCAAAGTCTGTTACGGTTGGTTTAAAATATGAACACTATAGAGACTCATATGTCCAAATGGACCAAAGAGAGAGATTAATCTTGGTTGTCTCTGTGTAGAACTTCTTTGGTTCAAGGAAAATACAAGTTTCTGGTGTTGTATTGATGCCTGCATGTGTTTTATCTTCATGAGCTCTTAACAGATCCATTTTAAAACGAACCTGAGGCGTGTTTGAAGTCATTATAAAATCATTATAAAATACTAGATAAACACATTTAACTGCACACATAGGTAGAACAGTTTGGTGTACATTACCGTCTATGTGCATCGTAAAATCTGCCCAGTCAGTTTTTTTGACTACATCTTTTGGTTTGATGTTAAATATGTCAGTGTGAAAAGCTCAAATAAAACTAAAAGGCGACAGTGTAATTTCTGCTTTGGGCTGGACCCAGGAAAAAAAAAGCATAAACACATATTCTATCTATCTGTTTGTTCAGTGAAAACTTTAGTTTTAATGAGTATTATTTTCCGAATTACAGGCCCTGTTTCTCTTAAGCTGCAGCCACCCACCTGCCCACCTCTCACCTTCCCTTTTCCTGTCCACACTGATCCATATGATACATCTGTGAGGAGACTACCAAATGCCACCTGTGTGTTGTTGTGTGAAAATTCTTATGCAGAATAAAATGATGCAGATTCTGACACTGTTCCACAGGTTAGGGGTCTGGTTACGTAAGTAGAAGTTAGGTGAGGTGTGAGAGGCATGAACAGCACTGCAGAGGAACTTACTTGTTTGTGGTTACACACCAGCCACAGGAAGGGTCCTGAGAAGCTCTGCAGTCGGTGAAAGTGCTGTGCACACCACACTGAGACACTGCTACTCGCCTGATCTACAACACACACACACCATTGTTTAGTCAGGCAATCAACTTTCACACCTTGAGCCTCCTGAACAAACCTCATTAATTATTTATACTTATTTTCCTCACTTCTTAGCAATAACAACACATTGTGCTGATAAGCGTCAAATAAGCCAGCACTAGACCTTTGGCCGTCACCAAAAACATGGATTTCAGAAGTCTCATCATAAACTTGAAGATTAATGAATTGGGTTAAATGAAGCGCCATTGTACCTGTTTGCTTTGCCTTCAGGTCCCAAAAAAAAGAAAATAAGGGGAGGAGCTTTTTTCTCCAAAGCTGAAAATGAGTCGCTGGAATGTCCTTGCTGCACCATTTAAGATGGAACAGGAAAATTCTAACGACTTCAGCCTCAACCATTTTCTATTACCCACTTTTGTCATTACATTTCTCAGATGTTGATTCGAAAAAGACCACTATTACTGAGGAGTTCTGAGTTTGGTGAATTGTAGGAGTTAATTCCCTCTGGACATGTAGCAGACATGTCAAAACTACAGATATGGCAGATTCATATCTACTGGATTAAAATCATGGTGCTCGTTAGTAATCACTCAAATTACACCACGTCCTGGGTACACCATGTAATACTAATCCAGCTCGAAAGGGACTTAAAACTCACTTGATTTTTCGAAGCTACGTAGATGTATTTATGATCCTCTGGGTCAAACTGCATTCTGGGAAACACCATGTTGCCATCATCCGAGCTGTACAGCACTGTCACACAGCCAGAATTCAATGCCTTGTCCAGCACAATCTGGAAAGACATAAAAAGGAACAATGTTCAGAAAAATAAATAAAGACACATGAGAGAGAGAGAGAGAGAGAGAGATAGAGAGAGAGAGAGAGATCATATTCTATTATGTATTAGAAGATGGACAGAGAGTCAGACCTTCAGCAGTTGTCCAGTAGCAGTTCCGATGTAGAGCTCAATCCAGGATCCTTTCTTTTCTGCTGCTACAGATGACATTGAACTGTGTTTGAGCACCACAGCACGAGGCCTCAGAACATCTTCTCCTTTCTGCAGACACCAGAAACATGTTGAGGGAAAGAAATGACAGATACTGATCTACAGCATCTGATTTAGAGGCGGAATGACATGAAGAATAAAGTGCAGATTATTTAAAATAAATTCTATTTTTTTTACTGGCTGTTTCTCACCTGAGCTCTGCACGTTGGTTTACAGCTGAAATATGAAGGTACTCGGTCTCTGATCTGACTCAGGTCGTAAATGGCCAAAGCAGTTTTCTGGGGGTCGTTCGGTTCTTGCGCAGTGAATATTCCCGTCCAGAGAAGAGGAGATCCAGAGGAGAGAACTACAGAGGAGGACAAGAGCTTTTTACGCTCTTTATCATCACAGCACTGCAGCACTGCACCTTCTAAAGATCTGGTCATTTCTGATTTACTGCGGCCGTTCTTCATCCTTAAGACCACCACAGCTGGACCTGTTCTAGACTTAACGTTCACCAGCAGGTACGAGTGAGAGGGAGGAGATGATTGGAAGCCATCAATCCACTCAGCATCACTCTGTGGAGAAATGTTGGCTTCAGTTGGCTCAATGCCTGATTTAGAGAAAATTCCTCCTTGTTGAGATTCCAGAGTGTTATGCAGAGAAACTCCTTCATCAGAGCCACAGTCATCAGGAATCTCCTCTCTGGCAACCAGCATGTATTTCTCTGTTCCTTCATCAAAATCTACAATAAAAGAAACAGATGATTTATTAACAGATGGTGAAACTGGAACATCCTCCCTGTAGAGACTTCTGCTGATGTCATTGATGTCCAGGAGTTCACAGTATCCACAGTCAGAGGTTCCGCAGGTTATCAGGGTCTTATTCGCGTCGAAAGGCAGTAAAATATTAACTCGGTTCTGGTGTCTGTGGTTCTGTATGTCCTTGTGTTTTTCCTCTGCTAGATCGAGCCTCATCTGGAGGAGCTGAGAGTCGGTGACGACGAACACTTTCCCGTTTCCAACAGCAAAGTTCCTGATCTCTCCATTAACGCTGAACTCCGTTAAGGAGGAAACAGCGCGTTGGAATAAGAGCAGCATTCCCAGATAAACAGTCCTCATCCTGCAGGTCTGAGTGGAGCTGAAACTCGGAGCGAGTCAGTCTGATCGACATGTGGAGCTGAGAGAAGATCAGGACTAACGTCTGCAGAGCGTCTCTGCTCGAAGTGGATGGAGGTGAGAACTTCCGACTTATTTCATGTTAAACCGGTTACATACTTCTTTAAGTTTGTGTGTTTTTAGTGTTGAACTGCTGCAGCTGCTGATGTCTTTATCACAGTTTTCTCGCTATTGCAAACAAGCATTTTTAGGAAAGAGTTGTTTTTCAAATCTCTACACACAACTCTGCAGACAAAATCAGTACCATTAGGATTGAAACTTGATGTTTTGTTGTTTTTTTAAATGAGAACTGGCTTAATAGTTACCATTAGAGACCACTGGTGACCTGTAGGACATCTTTAGATCACATTAGCCATTAACCATCAGATGCATCTGGAATGGGTTTCAGAACACCTGTTAAACCATAAGCATCCTTTACACTGTGATATCAACAAATCACGAAAAAAATAAGTACCATTAGCGACTATCAGACACCACAAGGAACCATCAAAAACCTTTAATGCTTTCTGTGGGGTTTTTTTTCAGAACTGAATACTCTGATTCTCTTCTCACTCAGTCTCTGGACATTATCTGTGATGTGAACCAAGTGGGGTCTGTTTGAATCACTGAATGTACTCTTTCACGTCATCCTGTAGTTCCACTTTTAACCAGTAGGTGACGCTACAAACCCACAGCATGACCAATCACGGCTTTCTGAAGTCCAGTTTCTTTGTGATCATCCACACTCAGTGAGCTGTATGACAGAAGAGAAAATGCCACAAACATGAAGCCACAGCGTGGAGGAGAGTGAGATGAACACAGTCTCCTGAGTTTATTAGGCTACATATTTTGACTTTTACTTGAAAGCTAATCATGAAAACAATGAACACACCAACAGCAGCTGACCAGTGTTACAGATCACGTTCACACACAAAGGAATTGGATGTTTTGCAGTTTGACCACACTGTACAGACAAGATTCTATGTGTACTGACTTAAACACAACCTCTTACACAACTGGCTCCCTGCTGTCCTGTCCAGAAGTCAGGAACCAGAGATTGAGGTAATTGACACTGAGGCATGCGTTGTTCAAATGAGGCACCACCTACATCACTAGAGCAACTTTTTCCCACAGAGGTTGCACCTTCTGAGTAAGAGCAGTGGCAATAATCAAATCTAAAGAAGCCTTTTACTTTGAGCTTCAGTCATGATGAAACTGATCATGACAACTGATGTGCTTGTCACGGCTTTAGAACCAAAGAATCAACTACATAAACACACAGGAATTATTTTTGTACCTGCTTACACATTAATCACAAAACAAGACTTAAAAAAATACTTTAAACATCACATGTATAACTGCTAGTGTGTGTGTGTGAGAATGTGTATTTCTGTCTGTCTGCCCTGCGATGGACTGGCGACCTCTCCAGGGTGTATCCTGCCTTCCGCCCAATGACCACTGGGATAGGCGACGCTGAGGGAGAAGCGAAGAAAATGTGTGTGTGTGTGTGTATCACTGCTGTAGAGTTATACATGAGTCCTGAATGTATATATTAACACTTGCAGAAATGCGTCTGCGTAAGGTAAATGTGCAGCTGATACAAAAGACAATGATTGTAGAAACAATGAAGCTGGTGTGTGTGTGTGTGTGTGTGTGTGTGTGTGTGTGTGTGTGTGTGTGTGTGTGTGTGTGTGTATATGTATGTTGTTAAGTAAGAATGATTCAGTCAAATTAAAGAAGTGTTACTGTTGAGTTACAGAAAATCTTCCTTCATTCCTGTACCTGGAAAGCTTGCGTCTTCTAACGAGAAATCTCACACACTCATCTGACAGTGGGTTATGTAGGCACTCCAGAACAGCCAGTATAAGACTTATGATTGGTTAAAGAGTAAAGCCTTACCAAATATGGATTTTGTAGCATGATACTTAAAAAAACAATGCGAGAACATGCACCTCTCTGAGGTGATACACCCTGTTTCTGTGGAAGAAGCTGATGACTTCATTTCAATGAAGAAGCATCAACCACAGAGGCAGCCCTATTTCCATTCTTGCTTACACAGGAAATATCTGCACCCTGTATGTGTCTTTAAAAAGTTTTCTACAGATCACTCAGTTGCTGGCCTATCTACATTATTAATATAAAAATAGAGAGCTAAGCTTATAATCAGGATATAAGATTCTCACTGTATGTATATATATATATATATATATATATATATATATATATATATATATATATATATATATATGTATATATATTAATCTCATTAATATCTCATTAATATCTCATTAATCTAATTAATATCTCATATATATATATATATATATATATATATATGAAATAGTCTTTGTATGGATTTTTGTACATTATTAAAATTGGCTTCATTGTTAACTTCATAGTGGTGGGTAGCACTGTCGCCTCACAGCAAGGAGGGCCTAGGTTCGATTCCCCTGCCGGGTGACCAGGGTCCTCTCTGTGTGGAGTTTGCATGTTCTCCCCGTGTCTGTCATTCCTCCGGGTTCTCCGGTTTCCTCCCACAGTCCAAAGACAAGCAGTCAGGCCAATTGGACATGCTAAATTGCCCCTAGGTGTGAGTGTGTGAGTGACTGCCTGTGTCTGTCTGTCTGCCCTGTGATGGACTGGCGACCTGTGCAGGGTGTATCCTGCCTTCCACCCGAAGACTGCTGGGATAGGCTCCAGCAACCCCCACCCCCGGCGACCCTGATGGAGAAGCGGCTCAGAAAAAAACTTAGAACAGTGCGTGACGGCACATAACAAAAACACAACTGGATGAGCGAGAAAACCGACCATACCCCTCTGGATTAAAAGCTAGTTTAGGTCAGGAGTTGACAACCCAAATATGAAGAAGAGACATTTTGTCCATTTTGTCCTTGTCCTTTCAACAAAAAAAACCACCTTGGGAACCACAACATTTCATGTCCAGCATGTCTCAGTATGTGTTAATGTATAGAATATAAACGAAAATGCAGACTGCTTTAAGCTTTAGCTATAGCCGCTTTCCTCCCATCTCCACCAGTCCTTCAAAAGTATATCAGTTATATAAAATGTCTCTCAACGTTTGACTGATTTATGATGCTGTAGTCGCTTCTCATTCACCAGCTTCTCATTCAAATTTTTCCTTCCACCTTAAATTCTGAACGGAACAATTCGAAAGAGACGCTGACTTCATCTTCTCAACCTTTTAGTGTTTGACAGTCTCTCTTTACAGGTTTAATGTTCCAGGGAACCAAGTGCCCTGCTTGCAAACATGAATAAGTCCATTTGTCTCCGAATGCTCATCTTAAATCTCTCTTTGCCTTTTCGTAGCTACTAGCTAAGGTAGACTGCGTTGTTATGTGACCTGCACTCTGCACGCCAGTTCTCGTTTGTTGAGAGCCAGGGCTTTCGCCCTACATTGCGTACTTTGGAGCCGAGATACAGGGTCCAGTCTCAAAGATATTTTACTGACACAGCGATCTGTGGTCCTGTCCAGCCGAGATACAGGGTCCAGTCTCAAAGATATTTTACTGACACAGCGATCTGATAAAATATCTTTGAGACTGGACCCTGTAACCCCCCGCTCTCTACAACAAAACCAAAACCAAAGTTACAAAAGCAAAAAATAAATAAATATATAAAATGAATAGAATAGCTGTAACATGCTGCATGGACATCTATTGCCACTGGATCTTATTTCACAATAACAGCGCATTTTATCGCAGATGAGTGGCTGCCGCGTCTCCAAACAAGAGCAGTGAATGAGAGTCTTCCAGGTTACTTGCCACATCACTTTGTAAACACTTTGCGTTAAAAGTACCAAGTCCTCACACAGAGAGAAAATAGAAATCCTGCATAGAAAAAAAAGATGCATCAAGATGCATCGATAATCATTTTTAAATCACACTGCATCCCTCTGAATCATAAACCAGCCATTAGGGGTGTACTTTGTGTACTTCTGGTGCCGGTCCCAAGCCCGGATAAATGGTGAGGGTTGTGTCAGGAAGGGCATCCGGCGTAAAACTTGTGCCAAAACTATCATGCGGATCACAAATATGATTGCCATACCGGATCGGTCGAGGCCCGGGTTAACAATGACCGCCTCCGGTGCTGTTGACCAGCAGGGTGCCGGTGGAAATTGGACTACTGTAGGTCGAAGACCATCAAAGAGGAGAGGAGGAAGGCGGATTAGAAGGCATTGAGAGAGAAGGAAAGGCCGGAGTGTGGAGGTTAGAGTAGGGTCTCTGAACATAGGGACAATGACTGGTAAAGGCAGAGAGCTTGCAGACATGATGGAGAGAAGGAAGGTAGATATTCTGTGTGTCCAGGAGACCAGATGGAAAGGAAGCAAGGCCAGGAACATTGGAGGTGGATTCAAACTGTTCTATCATGGTGTAGAGAGGAAGAGAAATGGAGTAGGGATAATCCTAAAGGAACAGCTTGTGAAAAGTGTTCTGGATGTAAAGAGAGTGTCAGACAGGATCATGAGCCTGAAGTTGGAGGTTGAGGGTGTAATTTTGAATGTGGTCAGTTCATATGCACCACAGGTTGGTTGTCAGTTAGAGGAGAAAGAGGAATTTTGGAGTAAGATGGATGAAGTGGTAGATGGTGTCCCTAGAGAGGAAAGATTGGTGATTGGTGCAGACTTCAATGGACATGTTGGTGAAGGAAACAGAGGGGAAGAAGAGGTGCTGGGTATGTATGGTGTGAAAGACAGAAATGCAGAAGGTCAGATGGTTGTAGATTTTGCAAAGAGAATGGAAATGGCTGTGGTGAACATGTATTTTCAGAAGAGGGAAGAACACAGGGTGACATACAAGAGTGGAGGGAGGTGCACAAAGGTGGATTATATCCTTAGCAGGAGATGCCACCTAAAGGAGATTGGAGATTGTAAAGTGGTACCAGGGGAAAGTGTAGCAAGGCAGCATAGGGTGGTTGTCTGTAGAATGAGATTAGAAACAAAGAAGAGGAAGAGAGTGAAGACAGAGCCAAAGATTAGATGGTGGAAGCTGAAGGAGGAGGATGGTTGCAGGCAGTTCAGGGAAAAATTGCAACAGGCCCTTGGGGACAGTGAGGAGCTTCCTGAGGACTGGGAAACTACAGCTAAGGTGGTGAGAGAAACTGGCAAAAATGTTTTGGGTGTTTCGTCTGGTCAGAGGAAAGAAGACAAGGAAAGTTGGTGGTGGAATGAGGAAGTCCAGGAGAGTATTCAGAAGAAGGCAGCTAAGAAAAAGTGGGATAACCAGAGAGATGAAGGAAGTAGGTAGGAGTACTGTGAGGCTAGTCGCATAGCGAAAAGAATGGTGGCAAAGGCAAAGGCTCAGGCCTATGATGAGCTGTATGAGAGGCTGGACAGTAAGGAAGGAGTAAAGGACTTGTATCGTTTGGCTAAACAGAGAGATAGAGCTGGAAAGGATGTACAGCAGGTTAGGCTGATAAAGGATAGAGAGGGAAATGTACTATTGAGTGAACAGAGAGTGTTGAGTAGATGGAAGGAGTACTTTGAAGAACTAATGAATGAGGAAAACGAAAGAGAGAGTAGGACAGCGGGGGGAGAGATAGTGGATCAGGAAGTGCAGAGAATTAGTAAGGTGGAAGTGAGGGCAGCTTTAAAAAGGATGAAGAATGGAAAGGCAGTTGGTCCAGATGACATACCTGTGGAGGTATGGAGATGTTTAGGAGAGAAGGCAGGCACTTTTTAACCAGGTTATTCAACAAAATCCTGGAGAGTGACAGGATGCCTGATGAGTGGAGAAGCAGTGTACTGGTCCCCATTTTTAAGAACAAGGGTGATGTGCAGAGCTGCAGTAACTACAGAGGTATAAAGTTGATGAGCCACACCATGAAGGTATGGGAAAGAATTGTTGAAGCAAGGCTAAGGCGAGAGGTTTCAGATCAGTGAGCAGCAGTTTGGTTTCATGCGCAGAAAGCGTACCACAGATGCAATTTTTGCGTTGAGAGTTGGTAGAGAAGTAATGCCGTAAATGTAAGTACAGAGAAGGTCAGAAGGAGCTACATTGTGTCTTTGCGGATTTAGAGAAGGCATATGATAGGGTGCCAAGAGAGGAACTGTGGTACTGCATGAGGAAGTCAGGTGTAGCTGAAAAGTATGTTAGGGTGGTGCAGGACATGTATGAGGATAGTGAGACAGAGGTGAGATGTGCAGTTGGAGTAACAAAGGGTTTTAGGGTGAAGGTAGGGTTACATCAGGGATCAGCTTTGAGCCCCTTCTTGTTTGCAATGGTGATGGAAAGGTTGACAGATGAGGTCAGGCAGGAGGCTCCATGGAGCATGATGTTTGCAGATGACATTGTAATTTGTGGTAGTAGAGTAGAGAGCAGGTGGAAGAGAATCTGGAGAGGTGGAGGTTTGCACTGGAAAGGAGAGGAATGAAGGTCAGTAGAGACAAGACGGAATACATGTGTGTGAATGAGAGGGAGGCAGGTGGAAAGGTCTTGGGTCAACCATCCAGAGCAATGGACAGTGTAGAAAAGAGGTGAAGAAGAGGGTGCAGGCAGGATGGAGTGAGTGGAGACGGGTGTCAGTGCTGATATGTGACAGAAGGATAGCAGCAAGAGTGAAAGGGAAGGTTTACAAGACAGTAGTGCGTCCTGCTATGATGTATGGTTTGGAGACTGTGGCTCTGTCTAAAAGACAGGAGGCTGAGCTGGAGGTGGCGGAGATGAAAATGCTGAGATTTTCATTGGGAGTGACAAGGATGGACAAGATTAGAAATGAGCAGATCAGAGGGACAGTGAAGGTAGAGCAGTTTGGAAATAAAGCCAGAGAGGCCAGGTTGAGATGGTTTGGACATGCCGGGTAGAAGGAGAAGAGGTAGACCTCTGAGAAGGTTTATGGATGTAGTGAAGGTGGACATGGAGATGGTTGGTGTAAACGTAGAGGAGGCAGTAGATAGGGCAAGATGGAGGCAGATGATCCGCTGTAGCGACCCTTAAAGGGAGCAGCCGAAAGAAGAAGAAGAAGATCCCTCTGAATCATAATCAAATTGAATCGTGAGGTGCCTAGAGATTCCCACCCCTACTGATCACTATGCAGTTCCCTGGGATGCTGAACCTGGTGAACATTGCTTCCATGAGCTAGACTATGAAGATGGACACCTCATCGTTGGGTACCATGTATGCCTCTGGTTGGTAGTTGGTAAAAATAATCCTTTGCCACCAGCATGCACCGATTCAAACTCTCTGTTGTTGCTAACAGTCTAAGGATGTCTGCTGCTACTCCATCGGATCCTGGAAGTTGGCTGCTGCAAGGGTGCTCAAGAATTAACTAATGGGTTTTTCTATGCCATGCACATGTCACACGGCCTAACTCCCAACCCAGAAGAAACAGGCTGCCAGCCATCTCCATACGTTGGTGATGCTGGAAGTGGCCTGCACCTGCCACTGCATGGACAAGGCACAGAACCTGCTGTCGATGGGATGCAGGGAGTTTCCAATGACTATTGGACAGGTCATTCACCACAGCTTTAACATCTCCTACACCTTATCCTCCACCACCCACTGACATGGACAAGGGAAGTTGATGGGCTAGCTGGCATACAGGGGAAGTGTCCCTGGTGACTGTCTTATTTTAGACCAATTCACACTAGGTCAGTGCAAGTGCAATCTTTGTCCTGGGCTGCAAAAAAGTGCTTGAATTCATGTATGAGGCTGTGCAGTCTCTCCTGCTTGCCTAAGGTAAGCCCTACAACGTCAGTGTAATTTGAGAGAAATTGCCTCACCAAGCTCTGGGATAACTTGACCCCAGCCTGTCGTGTTGGCTGGCCTCACCTTCCCATCCTCACCAGCGGGCTGCCCCCCTATGAGAGTCGCATTGGCCCCTGCTAGTTCAACAACTGGAACTCCACCAGTAGCCTGGGGTCTGCCAGCAGTATTGTAGCAATCAGGGCCACTAGCACATAAAACCTTGGGATATACAGGGCATGTGGCAGAGGCTTTGTCCCCCAGTCTTGACTGTCACACATTGCTTACAGTCCATCTGGGCAGTCTGCCCCGTTGTGATTTTGATTTTTGTGGATTGGCAGTACTGTTCGCTAGGCAAAACTCCTTACCAAATTATGCTAATTGTGTCAACTAGGGACCACAACTCCCTACCATTCAGCTGACCTGATACCATGAGCTGCCAGATGTGCCCCAGCTGCCCAACTTGTCTGGCCATTAATGGGAAAGATTGAACATAATATTCCCTGATTAACAATCAATAAACTAAATATTGGCTAACTAGAGACTTGGGGTCCTCCTAAAAAGGTAATATAGGGAAGCAGACTATGAACTGTATGCACTTGGACTCTCTAACTGGGGTGAGCTCACAGAAGGGAGCTGTGCCAGATGACAGTTTAAGTTATTGCCATTTGATGCTCAATAAAGCGAAGGCCTTTTCCCGTCCTAAGTCTTTTTCATTCCATTTTATCCTTTTTCATTTTTGTTGATATTCTTTGATTCTTTTCAATCTTTCTGAAGACATTAGATTACAGATAGTCATTAGGACAAATAGCATAGATAATATTAGAGTTACTTATAAATGTCCAGATCCTAGACAAAAGAGATAACTCTTGGCCGTGACACCATGGAGGAAGTTGTCTCCCCAGACTTTTACTGGCTTCACTACTCATAGGTATGCATTCATCACTAGTGAACTGGCACCAGAAATATCCAAAAGTGATCCCCTCCATATTTTATATTTCAGCAGTGAGTGGACTCAGCATTTCCATTACATTACATTTATGGCATTTGGCTGACGCTCTTATCCAGAGCGACTTACAATTTGATCATTTTTACACAGGCAGGCCAAGATGGTGTTAGGAGTCTTGCCCAAGGACCCTTATTGGTATAGTGTAGGGTGCTTACCCTGGGATTGAACCCCAGTCTACAGTGTAGAAGGAAAAGGTGTTAACCACTACACTATCCAACCACATCATACTTGCCTTCTCTTCAAATGAGTATATTTTGAATGTTTATGGGACATGCATGGTCACCAAACTGCCTCTCCAGTGTAGCTATCAGGCCACACCAAGTAACTGAAACGTCAGCAGGAACATCTATCAAGACCTGTAGGGCTGGGGCCTTTAGCACTGAGACTAACTGTGCTGTCTTTGCTTGGTCCCTCCCATCTTGGTGCTGCTAAAACCAGCTCAAACTACCACAGATGAGCTACCCAATTACCCTTACCATTATATCTTCTTACTTTAGGCAGATGCAGTGCAGTAGAGGCACTGGGTGAGCAGGTCATGGGCTTCAGTTCTTATTGTCTGCCTCTTTGTCTCATTAACAGTTGTAGATCCACAAATTCATCAGCTAACATGCATTTGGTGGAGGTTTCCACATCCCTCCATACCACAAATGTTTGAATGAATAAACTCGTCCCTGTGGACTGGTGAAATAACCAAAAAAACAGCTGCTTTGTGCTTAGTTGTAAGCCTATACAACCTAACTCCAATACAGATATGGTACTATCTGTGTTCAATATAGTTTCTGAGATACTGAGGATCAACGATTTCACTTTCAAATTAGCAAAACTCTTAAGTGGTCCAATCACCTTTTATAGGCTAGCAAAGTCTTTGTCCTGAGATATGTAACCCCACTGAATGTTAAAATCCAAGTATTTGTGGAGTAATGTTTTCTGTAGTAGACCAAACACAGAGAAATTATACTTGTTGCTTCCCTGTAGTTGCTGAGTAATAAGCCTTATTATGAAATAAGCCTTGGGTTTTAAGAGGCTAATCTTCCACATTTCATGCTTATCCCTGTTCCCAAACCTGCTCTCCCTGTAAAAAA